>NC_143046.1:10035000-10230000 GCF_057628025.1 Oncorhynchus mykiss | reverse complement strand
TGTGTGTGTTTGTGTGTCAGGGGAGGGTGGTGTGTGTGTGTTTACATGTGTTTGTGTGTTTGTGTGTCAGGGGAGGGGGGTGTGTGTATGTGTGTGTGTATATGTGTGTGTTTGTGCGTATGTGTGTATGTGTGTGTGTTTGTGCGTATGTGTATGTATGTCTGTGTTTGTGTTTGTGTGTAAGGGGAGGGTGGTGTGTTTGTGTGTAAGGGGTGGGTGGTGTGTGTGTGTGTGTATATGTTTGTGTGTGTGTGTGTGTGTGTGTGTGTGTGTGTGTGTGTGTGTGTGTGTGTGTGTGTGTGTGTGTGTGTGTGTGTGTGTGTGTGTGTGTGTGTGTATATGTTTGTGTGTGTGTGTGTGTGAGTTTGAGCGCTGGTGGTCCATCTGCTTCCTAACATCCATCTACAGCAGAGAGCTACTTCACAGTGAGTTTCTCTCAGCGCCCAGTTAGTTGAGGCGGACAGGCAGGCAGGCACATTGTGTGATAAATATTGATGGTGGATCTGATGAATAAATGAGATAAAAACAACCCGTCTTAAGATGGAAGGAGTCAAAGCAGAGAGTTTTTATACTTCCGTCCAATGAACTAAGTGACATATTTGGATCTGTATTGAGAATGGGGTTGCATCCCAAATTGCACCCTATTCCCTATGTAGTGCACAAAAATCGCCTGCGCCAAACAGAGCATTGGGCGGCCATTTTGGACACATCTAATGTCTTTGACGTGGTTTATGTAGCCTACTGCCGTCTGGTATATGACGTGTTGCATATCACCCCCTCCAGTTAACGTCAATATATCAGTTGTGTCTGAAATGGCACCCTATTCCCTATATAGTGCGCTGCAAGCTCGACCTGAGTCATTATACCTGACCTGTTATGTCACGGTGACCTCCTCCTGTGAGTGCTGTCAGCCTATTGTCTTCCTCTATACATTCACAGCTATAGGCATTACCAGGCTGGAGGCTGTTGACATCGACACTAATCTGACTTAATGTGTGCGTGTGTGTGTGTGGGGGGGGGGGGGTCATCCAGACCATTGACGGCTATCAAAATTAGCCTCCCTCTCTCGCGGTTGCCACTATTTGCCACAGCCACAAAGTCAAAATGTGTAAATGATCAAACTATTCATATTACTTCCTGAAAACATTTAAATAAATGCAATTTACTTGTGGGCCTAATGTAGGTGATCTAATGTTGGAACTCCTCAAGGGAAAAGTTGCAATTTATTCAAGTCTTCTAAAGTTAATAAACATTTCCCCCTCAAAATCTCTGACCTGAATCTTAGCATATTTAGCATAGTTCATTTTAAATGTATTTGTTTGTTCTCTCTTTCAATGGTGGAATCAGTAAGCATAGCATCTATTGTTCCTGTATATATCAGTCAGCATAGCATCTATTGTTCCTGTATATATCAGTCAGCATAGCATCTATTACTGCTTTACATATCACAGCATAGCATCTAGTGTTGCTTTACATATCACAGCATAGCATCTAGTGTTGCTTTCTATATCAGTTAGCATAGCATCTATTGTTCCTTTCTATATCAGTTAGCATAGCATCTATTGTTCCTGTATATATCAGTTAGCATAGCATCTATTGTTCCTGTATATATCAGTTATCATAGCATCTATTGTTCCTTTCTATATCAGTTAGCATAGCATCTATTGTTCCTGTATATATCAGTTAGCATAGCATCTAGTGTTGCTTTATATATCACAGCATAGCATCTATTGTTCCTTTATATATCAGTTATCATAGCATCTATTGTTCCTTTCTATATCAGTTAGCATAGCATCTATTGTTCCTGTATATATCAGTTAGCATAGCATCTATTGTTCCTTTACATATCATTTAGCATAGCATCTAGTGTTGCTTTCTATATCAGTTAGCATAGCATCTATTGTTCCTGTATATATCAGTCAGCATAGCATCTAGTGTTGCTTTACATATCACAGCATAGCATCTAGTGTTGCTTTATATATCACAGCATAGCATCTATTGTTCCTTTATATATCAGTTATCATAGCATCTATTGTTCCTTTCTATATCAGTTATCATAGCATCTATTGTTCCTTTCTATATCAGTTAGCATAGCATCTATTGTTCCTGTATATATCAGTTAGCATAGCATCTATTGTTCCTTTACATATCATTTAGCATAGCATCTAGTGTTGCTTTATATATCAGTTAGCATAGCATCTATTGTTGCTTTATATATCAGTTAGCATGGCATCTATTGTTCCTTTACATATCAGTTAGCATATTATCTAGTGTTGCTTGCTAGGTCTGTGCGTGTTCTATGAATCAATTTAGCCTCCCTTGTATTATTTACAATCATATTTTATGTTGGACGTGTGCTCACAATCTAATTGTTATTTGTCCAAGTACTTATTTGTTCTCAGAGTGTAGCAGTCCCACGTTTAGTTTTTATTGAAAAGACAGTGTTGGAAAGACTGGGAAGGCGAGTGGAGTTGACTCCAACCCATGCCGACTGTAGGGTACGTGTGTCTGGGTCAGTGGCTGTGTAACCACTGGATCACACAGCCACTGAGACGCCATTTGTTTATTCGGACTATTGCTTGACTTGATCATATAATAAAACAATTGATTAAAAAAACATATATATTTTCCCTTAACGAAAAATACATCTACCCCCCCCCCCCCCCCCTTAGCAATACGTCCATTTACTATAATCAGTCCACCGCCCCACCCTCTTTGAGCTTTCCACTTGAGTACAGTACCAAACTATTTTTTTTAATGATATATCGCTATGTAGCCTATACCGTTGAGTCTTACTCATATGTGATATTTGAATTGTCCATTATTTTTTTTTTACATTTCTCTACTACATATTTTATGCTAATATACCTTGATGACCACCCATTCGTTGGTATCTAATGAATTAGATGTCTGCACCTTCTGCGCTTGCTACTCGCAGCAGGTGTGTCAACTTAAAGGATGTGTGTCTTGTCTTTCTTTGTACAGCACTGATGAAGGCACGAGGCCCAAACATATACTATTTTTTATATTCTCTCGAACATGAATTACATTTATTTTTTTATTTTAGCATTTCAGCATCTTTTTCCTTTTCATCGTTTGAGTGCGAGTACCTTTCGAACTCTCCAATTATTATAATCCACATAAGAATTAACACGAGATGTTGTAGCCTACATAGCCCACTTGAACTGGTGCCCAGTGGACCTGCAGTCCAAGGTACAATGTAGGTACAGTACTGCATTGTATAGAAACACTGCTTCCAGCTGCCCCCTGCTGGCGATTCTAAAATTTTCTTCAGATATTCAAATCCTCCTGCTGCAGGATTATTTTCCTCCTGCGACGAAACGGGTCAAATTAAGATCCGACATCTGTAGCAACATAGTAGCCCAACCTGACCTAGCAGGTAGTTAATAAATAATTATTTTTCAAACTCATGCTGTGGTATATTTGTGTCAGGTGGGGGTGGGGTTGTGTGTTTACATGAGTTATACCCCCCCCCCACACACACACACACACACACACACACTCACACACTCTCTCTCTCCATCCCATCAAAATTGGAACAGTTCCTCTGCACCTAGCCATCTCTGAACTCCCTTTGAACATGAGCGATGCCTTTGCTTTATGTGGACTGTGTGGCTGCCGAAGCCCTCCCGTGGCAGTCTCTTAGTGTTTTAGTGTTTGAATACTCAAACAGCTGTCTGAGTGGGACACATACACAAGGGAAAGTAAAAAATAGGCCACACACACACCTTGGAGCCAGCTGCCTGCCTCCCTCTCCCTGCCTCTGGGACTGCCTGAGCTCCTCTCCCTGCCTCTGGGACTGCCTGAGCTCCTCTCCCCACTCTGGGACTGCCTGCCTCCCTCTCCCTGCCTCTGGGACTGCCTGAGCTCCTCTCCCTGCCTCTGGGACTGCCTGAGCTCCTCTCCCCACTCTGGTTCTAGCAAGGCGGCATGATCATGGAACGTTGTTCGTTTGTTGTCCCTCAATTAAAAATCCCTGAACCAATAAGCTGATTGTCTCGTGATTGCAACATTTGCAGGTTTATTGACCCCAATTCAAAGTTGTGTTGATCCTAGAACATCATTTAGTTGTGTTGATCCTGGAACATCATTTAGTTGTGTTGATCCTAGAACATCATTTAGTTGTGTTGATCCTAGAACATCATTTAGTTGTGTTGATCCTAGAACATCATTTAGTTGTGTTGATCCTGGAACATCATTTAGTTGTGTTGATCCTAGAACATCATTTAGTTGTGTTGATCCTAGAACATCATTTAGTTGTGTTGATCCTAGAACATCATTTAGTTGTGTTGATCCTAGAACATCATTTAGTTGTGTTGATCCTAGAACATCATTTAGTTGTGTTGATCCTAGAACATCATTTAGTTGTGTTGATCCAGGAACATCATTTAGTTGTGTTGATCCTAGAACATCATTTAGTTGTGTTGATCCTAGAACATCATTTAGTTGTGTTGATCCTGGAACAATATTTAGTTGTGTTGATCCTAGAACATCATTTAGTTGTGTTGATCCTGGAACATCATTTAGTTGTGTTGATCCTGGAACATCATTTAGTTGTGTTGATCCTGGAACATCATTTAGTTGTGTTGATCCTGGAACATCATTGAGCTACAGTTGAAGTTGAAACTTTACATACACTTAGGTTGGAGTCATGAAAACTCATTTTTCAACCACTCCACAAATTTCTTGTTAACAAACTATACTTTTGGCAAGTCAGCCAGAACATCTACTTTGTGCATGACACAAGTCATTTGTCCAACAATTGTTTACAGACAAATTATTTCACTTATAATTCGCTGTATCACAATTCCAGTGGGTCAGAAGTTTACATACACTAAGTTGACTGTGCCTTTTTACAGCTTGGAAAATTCCAGAAAATGATTTCATGGCTTTAGAAGCTTCTGATGGGCTAATTGACATCATTTGAGTCAATTTGGAGGTGAACCTGTGGATGTATTTTAAGACCTACCTTCAAACACAGTGCCTCTTTGTTTGACATCATGGGAAAATCAAAAGAAATCAGCCAAGACCTCAGAAAAATAATTGTAGACCTCCACAAGTCTGGTTGATCCTTGGGAGCAATTTCCAAACGCCAGAAGGTACGACGTTCATCTGTACAAACAATAGTACTGTCACGGCCATTAAAAGAAGAGGACCAAGGTGCAGCGTGGTGAATGTACATTTTCTCTTTATTTGGAAAATGACGCCGAACAAAACAATAAACACTACAAAAACAAACCGTGAAGCTAAAGGCTATGTGCCCTAAACAAAGTCAACTTCCCACAAACACAGGTGGGAAAAAGGGCAGCCTAAGTATGGTTCTAAATCAGAAACAACGATAGACAGCTGTCCCTGATTGAGAACCCTGCCCGGCCAAAACATAGAACTACACAACATAGAACATAGAATACCCACCCCAACTCACGCCCTGACCAAACCATAATAGAGACATAAAAAGGATCTCTAAGGTCAGGGTACGCTGGAGGCTCCAGACTGGAGGCTTCGTGCCATGACTACTCACTGGAGGCTTTGTGCCATGGATCATCACTGGAGGCTTCTTGCCATGGATCGTCACTGGAGGCTTCGTGCCATGGATCATCACTGGAGGCTTCGTGCCATGGATCATCACTGGAGGCTTCTTGCCATGGATCATCACTGGAGGCTTCTTGCCATGGATCATCACTGGAGGTTTCGTGCCATGGATCATCACTGGAGGCTTCTTGCCATGGATCATCCCTGGAGGCTTCGTACCATGGATCATCACTGGAGTGGAGAGACACACAGGAGGCCTGGCTCTGGGAGCAGGCACAGGACTCACCAGGCTGGGGAGACATACAAGAGACTTAGCTCTAGGCGCAGGTACTGGACTCACCAGGCTGGGGAGACATACAGGAGGCTTCTTCCTTGGCCGAGGCACCGGATACACTGGGCCGTGGAGGCGCACTGGCGGTCTCGAGCGCAGAGCTGGCACAACCCGTTCTGGCTGGATGCCCACTTCCACCCGGCAAATGCAGGATGCTGGCACCCAGCACACCGGCCTGTGAATGCTCAACCGAGACACCGTGTGCAATACCCCATAGCACGGTGCCTGACCAGTCACATGCTCGCCATGGTAAGCACGGGGAGTTGGCTCAGGTCTGAATCCTGACTCTGCCACTCTCCCCGGTCTTTAGTGCCAGCCGTGACCCTGTGTAAACCTGGGCCCTCTTTCTCGCTGCCTCCACCTCCCTCTCTGCTTCCACCTCCCTCTCTGCTTCCAGCTGCTTCCACGGCAGGCGATCCTTTCCCGCCAGGATCTCCTCCCATGTCCAGGATCCTTTGCCATTCATGATGTCCTCCCATGTCCAGTCCTCCTGAACACGCTGCTCCTCCTTACCACGGTGCTTGGCGTGGTGAATGTAAATTTTCTCTTTATTTGGAAAATGACGCCGAACAAAACAATAAACACTACAAAAACAAACCGTGAAGCTAAAGGCTATGTGCCCTAAACAAAGTAAACTTCCCACAAACACAGGTGGGAAAAAGGGCAGCCTAAGTATGGTTCTCAATCAGAAACAACGATAGACAGCTGTCCCTGATTGAGAACCCTACCCGGCCAAAACATAGAAATACACAACATAGAACATAGACTACCCACCGCAACTCAAGCCCTGACCAAACCATAATAGAGACATATATCTCTAAGGTCAGGGCGTGACAAGTACGCAAGTATAAACACCATGGGACCGCTCAGGAAGGAGACGCGTTCTGTCTCCTAAAGATGAACGTACTTTGCTGTGAAAAGTGAAAATGAATCCCAGAAAAACAGAAAAGGACATTGTGAAGATGCTGGTGGAAACAGGTACAAAAGCATCTATATCCACAGGAAAAAGGGTCCTATATCAACATAATCTGAAAGGCCGCTCAGCAAGGAAGAAGCCACTGCTCCAAAACCACCATTAAAAAAACAGAATACGGTTTGCAACTGCACATGTGGACAAAGATTGTACTTTTTGGAGAAATGTCCTCTGGTCTGATGAAACAAAAATAGAACTGTTTGGCTATAATGACCATTGTTATGTTTGGAGGAAAAAGGGGGAGGCTTGCAAGCCGAAGAACACCATCCCAACAGTGAAGCACGGGGGTGGCAGCATCATGTTGTGGTGGTGCTTTGCTGCAGGAGGGACTGGTGCACTTCACAAAATGAGGCAGGAAAATTATGTGGATATATTGCAGCAACATCTCAAGACATCAATCAGGAAGTTAAAGCTTGGTCGCAAATGGTTCTTCCAAATGGACAATGACCCCAACCATACTTCCAAAGTTGTGACAAAATGGCTTAAGGACAACAAAGTCAAGGTATTGGAGTGGCCATCACAAAGCCCTGCCCTCAATCCTGTAGAAAATGTGTGGGCAGAACTGAAAAAGTGTGTGCGAGCAAGGAGGCCTACAAACCTGACTCAGTTACACTAGCTCTGTCAGGAGGAATGGGACAAAATTCAGAGGCAGTAGGGTCTGGGGTCTGAATTCTTCTGAATTCTACCCAAATTCTCAACCATAGCTTACAGTAAGTTTTCAATAACTTTTCCCTTCAGCCATTCCCCTTACGAGAGGCCTCTCAAAGCCATCTATGATTGCATTTCCTGGTCCTGTTGCCCAGAGAGTACCACTCTAAAGGCATGGTAACATAGGGAAATCTGTTATGCTGCAACATGAAGGTCACTAGAAACCCCAGAACAGTATGTGTACAGAGCCGATGCCGATGAATAAGAAATAAGGAGATAAACCATCCTATTTGTTATTCTACAAGACACTCTACCATGAACAGTGAAGAAGTTGGAAGCGGTAACACGATTATTATGGTCAGACATATTGTTTGTGTGTGATGAAAGTGGCTCACTGCATCCCAAAATGAAACCCTATTCCCTATATAGTGCACTACTTTTGACCAGGGCCCATATAGGGAATAGGGTGACATTTTGGGACGAAGACATTCACATCTGAAATGACTGGCAGTGTTTCTTCACTCATCTCTTCTGGAACAAACACACTCAATCACCTCCTTTGATGTGTGTTGTGTGTCTAATTCCCTTTCAACACAGATTCACGTGTTCCACTGTTTACTTCTCTTCAGTTTGGGTGAGTCTGGCACAGCACTAAGCAGCACATTTACCATCATCCAGGGTCTGCACCATAGGATATGCTTTCTCTGTTTCTTTGTCATCTCTCTCTCTGTCCCACTCTCTCTCTCTCTCTCTCTCTCTCTCTCTCTCTCTCTCTCTCTCTCTCTCTCTCTCTCTCTCTCTCTCTGTCCCTCTCTCTCTCTCTCTGTCCCTCTCTCTCTCTCTCTCTCTCTGTCCCCCCTCTCCCCCTCTCTCCCTCTCTCTCTCTCTCTCTCTCTCTGTCCCTCGCTCTCCCCCTCTCCCCCCCCCCCTCTCTCTCTCTCTCTCTCTCTCTCTCTCTCTCTCTCTCTCTCTCTCTCTCTCTCTCTCTCTATCAGAGCCATGTACTAAGTAAAAGTGAACAGGGCACAGCAGTGTTGTATATTTTAAATCCAAACCATATAGGTCATTTTTTACGAGGTGGATACATCTAACATGTTAGTCTGCTGTCTGTCGGCTGTCAACCCCAACCTTAACGGGTCATTATGGCCAACCTAAACCAGTAACACTCTTCACCAAATGCTGGCAGTGACCTCGGTGTGCTGGCTGTGGCCTCTCAGTGATGGCTGTGCTCGGTGTGCTGGCTGTGGTCTCGGTGTGCTGGCTGTGGTTTCAATGTGATGGCTGTAGTCTCGGTGTGATGACTGTGGTCTCGGTGTGATGGCTGTGGTGTCGGTGTGATGGCTCTGGTCTCGGTGTGATGGCCGTGGTCTCAATGTAATGGCTGTGGTCTCAATGTGATGGCTGTGGTCCCGGTGTGATGGCTGTGGTCTCAATGTGATGGCTGTGGTCTCGGTGTGATGGCTGTGGTCTCGGTGTGATGGCTCTGGTCTCGGTGTGATGGCCGTGGTCCCAATGTGATGGCTGTGGTCTCAATGTGATGGCCGTGGTATCAGTGTGCTGGCTGTAGCCTTGGCGATGGTGAACAGTGTGTCATAACTGATCATGGTAATGCAGTGTCCTTCAGAGAGCATAGAGGACCTCTTGTCCTGTTGAACCATGGACGTAAGGTGTTGCACACACACAGACACACACACACACACACACACACACACACACACACACTCTCTCTCTTTCTCTGAACATGCTGAAATAACACTGTAATGTCACCAACGCCTCCCAGGTCTGACGAGTTCGCTCAAGGGTTACAGACTGGCCTGTGGGTTCATGACACACACAGCGAGTGACAATGTTTATCTGCAGTCATATAGTTTATAAGTCAAAAGGAGTTGTATGTTTTCCATGTCATGCTGAGTTGAAAATAGAAGATTAAGCACTAAGGGAATGGAAGTACATCGTTATCTATAATCGTCTATCATCATTTATCCTGAACAGAACAGATTGAGTGGGAGACTGTGACCAGCCACTAACCCTGCTGGTGCTGCGGACAGTCAGCCAGTCTTGTTATTCTTGTTATTGCCAGAGCAAGACCACACACACACACACACACACACACACACAGATGCTTTATAAACAAGTCTTGTCTCTGACACCCTGAGAAGTTCTGGTCTTGGTCACGACAGACAAGCCAACTTGGTCTCAGAGCATTTTGTATTATTCTGTATTTAAATCCATGACGCTCCGTTTAGTATGAGTATGTTACGTTTGGTATGGGTATGTGAGACAGATGGTTACTTAAGGCAAAAACAAAAGTAGGGTGGTTGGTCAGGTTGGATGGGTGCCTTAATCCTTTTAGCTAACTCCTAGACTTAACCCTAACTCCTAGACTTAACCCTAACTCCTAGCCTAGCTAACGTTAGCCACCTAGCTAGAATTCGTAACATATCATACGTTTAGCAAATTCGTAACATATTGTACGTTTTGAAAATTCGTAATGTATAATACTAATTGTAATTTGTAACATGGCTGTTGTCTCGATGTGATGGCTGTGGTCTCGGTGTGATGGCTGTGGTCTCGGTGTGATGGCTGTGGTCTCAATGTGATGGCTGTGGTCTCGGTGTGATGGCTGTTGTCTCGGTGTGATGGCTGTGGTCTCGGTGTGATGGCTGTGGTCTCGGTGTGATGGCTGTGGTCTCGGTGTGCTGGCTGTGGTCTCGGTGTGCTGGCTGTAGCCTTGGCGATGGTGAACAGTGTGTCATAACTGATCATGGTAATGCAGTGTCCTGGATGATGCATATCCACAAATGAATACATACCATACATTTACGTACATAATAATATGAAATGTTCTGAGATCAGGTTGGACAGACGAACAGGTCATCAGGTCTTCTGACTGACTCCGTCTGGAGTGAATCACACACTGTAGTCTATCCTCTAGACATGGCTGGAGCCCCAGTCTATGGATTTCTACCTGGCTCTGTGTCAAAGACGCTCAGTATCAAGACGTGCTGAGTACAACATCCCTTCTCACCACTCCAGCCCTGTTTCACCTTGAGACCGGAGGGTGTGTCTGAAATGGCACCCTGCTATCTTAATAGTGCACTAGTGGTTGGGACTAAGGGTGCAACTTAGGATGCAGTCCAGCTCTACTGTAGGGTGAGATGAAGAGGGATTACTCAGACGGTGATGTCATGGATCTTTTGTTGATTCCTTCTTTATCTGGTCCTAATGGCCCCTTGTTCTGTTCCAGAGTGAGGGATGATAGCCTCGCTTCCTGCACGCTGCTTCCAAATATTGGTCTGAAGTTACTCCGATGAGTCCCCCACCCCCCTCCCCCTCCCAAGGCTGCAGTCTACACACACTCGCACACACACCTCCAGCCCACCTAATATCGTCCTGTAAGGTAAATATCATTTGTTTTCCGTTTGATTTCCTCACTCTAGACAGGTGGGTAAATGAGGTTCCCTGGCTGGGATAGGAGTAATCTAGCCCTTCTCTCTTACCTGTGACATGCACCAATAGAGATTAATGAGGGGGCAGGGGTTTGCAGCTTCTCACCTCTACACTCCTAAAATGGTTCTTCGGCTGTCCACATAGGAGACACCTTTGAAAAACCCTTTTGGTTCCAGGGAGAAACCTTTTGGGTTCTTTGTAGGACCCTTTCCATAGAGGGTTCTACATGGAACCCAGAATGGTTCTACCTGGAACCAAAAAGGGTTTTTCAAAGGGTGGACTCGAAATATATGTTAACTTCAATGTAAAAGATCAGCTCTTAAATTTGACTATATACCGGTATTACAAACTGCGCTGTCTATGATATTGCAAAACTTAAATTACACATAGCCTATCTACAGTTGAAGTCGGAGGTTGACATACACCTTAGCCAAATACATTTAAACTCAGTTTTTCACAATTCCTGACTTTTAATCCAATTAAAAATTCCCTGTCTTAGGTCAGTTAGGATCACCACTTGATTTTTAGAATGCCATCTATTGTGTGAAGTGCACCAGTCCCTCCTGCAGAAAAGCACCCCCACAACATGATGCTGCCTCCCCGTGCTTTAGGGTTGGGATGGTGTTCTTCAGCTTGCAAGTCTCCCTATTCTTCCTCTGAACATAACGATGGTCATTATGGCCAAACCCTTCTATTTTTGTTTCATCAGACCAGAGGACATTTCTCCAAAAAGTACAATCTTTGTCCCCATGTGCTATTGCAAATCGTAGTCTGGCTTTTTTATGGCAGTTTTGGAGCAGTGGCTTCTTCCTTGCTGAGCGACCTTTCAGGTTATGTCGATATAGGACTCATTTTACTATGGATATAGCTACTTTTGCACCTGTTTCCTCCAGCATCTTCACAAGGTCCTTCGCTGTTAGATTTGCACTTTTCGCACCAAAGTACGTTCATCTCTAGGAGACAGAATGCGTCTCCTTCCTGAGCGGTATGGCGGCTGCATGGTTCCATGGTGTTTATACATGCGTACTATTGTTTGTACAGATGAACATGGTACCTTCAGGCGTTTGGAAATTGCTCCCAAGGATCAACCAGAATTGTGGAGGTCTACAATTTTTTTTCTGAGGTGTTGGCTGATTTCTTTTGATTTTCCTATGATGTCATGCAAAGAGGCACTGAGTTTGAAGGTAGGCCTTGAAATACACCTACAATTGACTCAAATCATGTCAATTAGCCTATCAGAAGCTTCTAAAGCCATGACATCATTTTCTGGAATTTTCCAAGCTTTTTAAAGGCACAATCAACTTAGTGTATGTAAACTTCTGACCCACTGGAATTGTGATACAGTGAATTATAAGTGAAATAATCTGTCTGTAAACAATTGTTGGAAAAATTACTTGTGTCACGCACAAAGTAAATGTCCTAACCGACTTGCCAAAACTATATTTTGTCAACAAGAAATTTGTGGAGAAGTTGAAAAAGGAGTTTTAATGACTCCAACCTAAGTGGATGTAAACTAGTTTTAATGCCTCCAACCTAAGTGTATGTAAACTAGTTTTAATGACTCCAACCTAAGTGTATGTAAACTAGTTTTAATGACTCCAACCTAAGTGTATGTAAACTAGTTTTAATGACTCCAACCTAAGTGTATGTAAACTAGTTTTAATGACTCCAACCTAAGTGTATGTAAACTAGTTTTAATGACTCCAACCTAAGTGTATGTAAACTAGTTTTAATGCCTCCAACCTAAGTGTATGTAAACTAGTTTTAATGACTCCAACCTAAGTGTATCCTAAGTGTATGTAAACTAGTTTTAATGACTCCAACCTAAGTGTATGTAAACTAGTTTTAATGACTCCAACCTAAGTGTATGTAAACTTCTGACTTCAACTGTTTTCACTAGGTTACTAGGTCCAATTAAATGAGAGATGTGCTTGGTATTTTATTGTAGAGCTCCTTGGGAAATATGAACCCATCATGGCCAGAAAAGGTGAGGAATATACTCTGCAATGTTTATGACAATAAAACAGGGGAAATATTCCTGTCTTATTATTTTAGATGTCAAAAAATAAAACACAGATTTTTGCAATTCTCACTAATGGCAAACGGTTACATTTTTGTTAATATGTTTTTTAGTTTTTTGTTATGAAAAAAGCTTTTCATCATATAATTTGCACAAAATAATGACTTGCCAGCTTGCAATACCATATTTCAACCACTAGTAGATGTGTCAATGGGAAAGTGATCACATTTTATTTTATTTTACCTTTATTTTAACCAGGCAAGTCAGTTAAGAACAAATTCTTATTTTCAATGACGGCCTGGGAACAGTGGGTTAACTGCCTGTTCAGGGGCAGAACGACAGATTTGTACCTTGTCAGCTCAGGGGTTTGAACTCGCAACCTTCCGGTTACTAGTTCAACGCTCTAACCACTAGGCTACCCTGCCGCCCCAGCATCAAGTTACATTTTTATAAATGGCAACTAATGCTTTACATTGTAGTGGCCAATGGCCATACACCACATTGACTTGTCTTTAGCTTGCTAGCCCTATGCCTGCTAAGTATTAGGCTGGATATCCTCTAACTTGTGGTGCTATCATGTAGTTGTTCACATACAGACTGTATTCTTCACAGTAGCTGCTAATGGTGCTATCATGTAGTTGTTCACATACAGACTGTATTCTTCACAGTAGCTGCTAATGGTGCTATCATGTAGTTGTTCACATACAGACTGTATTCTTCACAGTAGCTGCTAATGGTGCTAGCATGCAGTTGTTCACATACAGACTGTATTCTTCACAGTAGCTGCTAATGGTGCTATCATGTAGTTGTTCACATACAGACTGTATTCTTCACAGTAGCTGCTAATGGTGCTAGCGTGCAGTTGTTCACATACAGACTGTATTCCTCACAGTAGCTGCTAATGGTGCTAGCGTGCAGTTGTTCACATACAGACTGTATTCTTCACAGTAGCTGCTAATGGTGCTAGCGTGCAGTTGTTCACATACAGACTGTATTCTTCACAGTAGCTGCTAATGGTGCTAGCATGCAGTTGTTCACATACAGACTGTATTCCTCACAGTAGCTGCTAATGGTGCTAGCATGCAGTTGTTCACATACAGACTGTATTCTTCACAGTAGCTGCTAATGGTGCTAGCATGCAGTTGTTCACATACAGACTGTATTCTTCACAGTAGCTGCTAATGGTGCTATCATGCAGTTGTTCACATACAGACTGTATTCTTCACAGTAGCTGCTAATGGTGCTAGCATGCAGTTGTTCACATACAGACTGTATTCTTCACAGTAGCTGCTAATGGTGCTAGCATGCAGTTGTTCACATACAGACTGTATTCTTCACAGTAGCTGCTAATGGTGCTAGCATGCAGTTGTTCACATACAGACTGTATTCTTCACAGTAGCTGCTAATGGTGCTAGCATGCAGTTGTTCACATACAGACTGTATTCTTCACAGTAGCTGCTAATGGTGCTAGCGTGCAGTTGTTCACATACAGACTGTATTCTTCACAGTAGCTGCTAATGGTGCTAGCGTGCAGTTGTTCACATACAGACTGTATTCTTCACAGTAGCTGCTAATGGTGCTAGCGTGCAGTTGTTCACATACAGACTGTATTCTTCACAGTAGCTGCTAATGGTGCTAGCGTGCAGTTGTTCACATATTCCTCACAGTAGCTGCTAATGGTGCTAGCATGCAGTTGTTCACATACAGACTGTATTCTTCACAGTAGCTGCTAATGGTGCTAGCATGCAGTTGTTCACATACAGACTGTATGCTTCACAGTAGCTGCTAATGGTGCTAGCGTGCAGTTGTTCACATATTCCTCACAGTAGCTGCTAATGGTGCTAGCATGCAGTTGTTCACATACAGACTGTATTCTTCACAGTAGCTGCTAATGGTGCTAGCATGCAGTTGTTCACATACAGACTGTATTCTTCACAGTAGCTGCTAATGGTGCTAGCGTGCAGTTGTTCACATATTCCTCACAGTAGCTGCTAATGGTGCTAGCATGCAGTTGTTCACATACAGACTGTATTCTTCACAGTAGCTGCTAATGGTGCTAGCGTGCAGTTGTTCACATACAGACTGTATTCTTCACAGTAGCTGCTAATGGTGCTAGCATGCAGTTGTTCACATACAGACTGTATTCTTCACAGTAGCTGCTAATGGTGCTAGCGTGCAGTTGTTCACATACAGACTGTATTCTTCACAGTAGCTGCTAATGGTGCTAGCGTGCAGTTGTTCACATACAGACTGTATTCTTCACAGTAGCTGCTAATGGTGCTAGCATGCAGTTGTTCACATACAGTAGCTGCTAATGGTGCTAGCATGCAGTTGTTCACATACAGTAGCTGCTAATGGTGCTAGCATGCAGTTGTTCACATACAGACTGTATTCTTCACAGTAGCTGCTAATGGTGCTAGCATGCAGTTGTGCAACACTCCAATATGGTTCGTTATTTGTTATTGATCCGGGGTCGTATTCTGACCATAGATATAGCAGGAGAGGAACCTGAACCCGGAAATAATTAGCCTGCATTGGAGGAAGTGGATGGAAACCATTTGATCCAATCCAATTTAAACATATACATACCGATACATATCAAGTTAAATTATATAAACCCCTTAGTACATGTGCAAATAAGTAATGACTGTTTACCATTATGTGAAGATATGAAATCAACACATCTCACAACATCCCATTCAGTTCACAAGGGAGGTTATGTACAATGTACACATCGTCATGTAAAAATGCTGACATGATAGTTACAACGTGAAATATAAAATGTGAATTACATCCAACGTATTTATCTCGTTGTTTGTTACTGTCACGTCCTGACCTCAGTTCCTTTTTTATGTCTCTGTTTTAAGTTGGTCAGGGCGTGAGTTGGGGTGGGCATTCTATGTTTTGTTCTATGTTTGAATTTCTATGTGTTTGGCCTGGTATGGTTCCCAATCAGAGGCAGCTGTCAATCGTTATTTCTGATTGAGAACCACACTCAGGTAGCCTGTTCCCACCTGGTGTTTGTGGGGAGTTGTTTCCTGTCTTTGTGTGTCTGCACCAGACAGAACTGTTTCGTTTGTGCCACTTTGTTGGTTTTTGTTCTAGGGTTCTAGTGTTCTAGTGTTCTAGTGTTTCTTTATTAAATTCACCATGAACACGTACCACGCTGCACCTTGGTCCTCTTCACCTTCTTCCACCTACGACAACCGTTACAGTTACTGAGGAAAAAAAACAGGTATTCGTAATGATTTCTCCTGAGAGACTGTTGGTCCTGTGTGTAAGAGAGGCAACATGACGGGATAATAAGAGTATTGACAGTGTAGCTGCTGGATAGAACCTTCTACTACAGTCTACAACAGGAAGTAGGACGGAGAGACAGAAAGAGGCTTCAGAAATACATATGGGCTTTTCAGTAGCATTCATAGAAAATAATGGAAACTATAATAAGGTGACTTTCTGTTCCTGTTTCCCAGCTACAGGAGCGGTTTCTCCATTCTGGGTAACAACGTCATGCAAAACCCATATCTGGTCATGTGTTTTAGACCCCAATAAACTTCAGGTTCCATGTTACATTTTACAAACTTACAAAATCTGAATGAACAAGCCTCTATAATATGTTACATATGGAGTCAACATGAATGTGTTGAAAATCCCAAATTGTTTGCATAGTCAACTTACACACAGCTCTGACACACACACTTACCCCACCAGACATTTTCACAGTCCCCAAATCCATAAGAAATTCCAGAGAGTGTACAGTATTATATAGAGCTATTACTGCATGGAACTCTGTTCCGTCTCATATTGCTCAAATAAACAGCAAACCTGATTTCAAAAAACAGATAAAGCAACACCTCACGGCACAAAGCCTCTCCTCCATTGGACCTTGATCGTTTGAGTATTTATTGATATGTAGGCTACGTGTGACTTTAAAAATGGTTTTATGTAGTTCTGTCCTTGAGCTCTTCTTGTCTATTAACGTTCTGTATTATGTCATGTTCTGTGTGGAACCCAGGAAGAGTAGCTACTGCTTTTGCAACAGCTAATGGGGATCCTAATAAAATGCCAAAATACCAAAATACCCTCTAAACCTAAATGATAGTTTGATATGAGGAGGCCAGCCATTGACTCATTTCAATTGGAGACCCACCCTCGTCATGTGACCAGTGTGAAGGATTTGTTTTAATTAAACCTGAGACTTTTTATTTTATTTTTTTATTTATAAAATGCTCTCACGCACACACACACATATGTGCGCGCGCACACACACACACACACACACACACACACACACACACACACACACACACACACACACACACACACACACACACACACACACACACACACACAGAGAGAGATCCTTAGTGGCAGGTGCCAGTCCCGTGCTGACCTCAGCAGGTGTTAAGTACTCTGTGGTCTCCTCTCTTCCACTCTGAGGCGCCACATCTCCTCCTCTCTTTTCCTCCCCTCCTCCTCCTCTCCTCCTCTCCCCCTGCCTCTCCTCTCCTCCTTTCCTCCTACCCCTCACAACTCTCCTCTAGCTCTGTGTCAACATTTCTTCTCTTCTCCTCACCTCCCTCCTCTCCTCCGCTCTCTCTTCACTTCCTCCCTTCCTCCTCTCCTCTTCTCCTCACCTCCCTCCTCTCCTCCGCTCTCTCTTCACTTCCTCCCTTCCTCCTCTTCTCTTCTCCTCACCTCCCTCCTCTCCTCCGCTCTCTCTTCACTTCCTCCCTTCCTCCTCTCCTCTTCTCCGTGTCTGATGGCGGCACTAGGCAGCCAGAGCTAAATGCATGATAGATAGCAGACAGACGCTCACTATGAGGGCTTAGACAGCCAATCACTGTATTGTACTATACTGTAGTACGCAGCCAGTCAGCTGCAACAGGAACAGTAGACCACTACAGTCTATACACTGTTTATACAGACAGAACTATTGTAGACTACTACAGTCTCTAAACTGTTTATCCAGACAGAACTAAAGGTAAGACAGACAATCCCTCAGCCAACTGTACTGTCCATGGCTGATCGGAGATAGCAGTATTAGGTGAACAGGAGTCTTCTAGAGTTGTAGCCTCTAGACTTCTGATCCTGGAGATTCTGTAAGACTCCTGCAGAGCAGAAAGCTGCTCCGAATCAAGGTGAGACAAAATGCCCTTGAATCCTGGGAAAATACCCCTTCTCTCACCTGGGGGGTGGGGGGGGGAGCTCTATCTACAGCTGGCTCTCTGTCGGGGAGGAGGAGCTCTCTGAAGGGGAGGAGGGAGAGGGGGAATAAGAGAGAGCTCTATCTACAGCCAGCTCTCTGAAGGGGTGATGGGAGAGGGGGAATAAGAGAGACCTCTATCTACAGCCAGCTCTCTGAAGGTGAGGAGGGAGAGGGGGAATAAGAGAGAGCTCTATCTACAGCCAGCTCTCTGAAGGGGAGGAGGGAGAGGGGGAATAAGAGAGACCTCTATCTACAGCCTGCTCTCTGAAGGGGTGATGGGAGAGGGGGAATAAGAGAGACCTCTATCTACAGCCAGCTCTCTGAAGGGGAGGAGGGAGAGGGGGGGAAAGAGGAGTGCGATGTGATTTAGAGCCCTAGTGTCTTAGCCTCCTAATTTTCCCCCTCATTACCTGGTCCTTTCTCAAGGACTACCCTGGGGAATATACTGGCTCAATTAAGCCTTCTGACTACAAATCCCTCTGCTCATAAATCACCTCCAAGAGCTACTGATCAGCACTGTCATGGCTCACCATATATTCACACACACACGCAACACACACACACACACACACACACACACACACACACACACACACACACACACACACACACACACACACACACACACACACACACACACACACACACGCACATACACACACACACACAAACAGCTCCCTGTATAAGAATGAGCACACGGTGCATTATAAACCAGGGGGTAGAGTACAGAGGTCACGGTGCATTATAAACCAGGGGGTAGAGTACAGAGGTCACGGTGCATTATAAACCAAGGGGTAGAGTACAGAGGTCACGGTGCATTATAAACCAGGGGGCGGAGTACAGAGGTCATGGTGCATTATAAACCAGGGGGTGGAGTACAGAGGTCACGGTGCATTATAAACCAGGGGGTAGAGTACAGAGGTCACGGTGCATTATAAACCAAGGGGTAGAGTACAGAGGTCACGGTGCATTATAAACCAGGGGGTGGAGCACAGAGGTCACGGTGCATTATAAACCAGGGGGTGGAGTACAGAGGTCACGGTGCATTATAAACCAGGGGGCGGAGTACAGAGGTCACGGTGCATTATAAACCAGGGGGTGGAGTACAGAGGTCACGGTGCATTATAAACCAGGGGGTGGAGCACAGAGGTCACGGTGCATTATAAACCAGGGGGTGGAGTACAGAGGTTGCAACCCTACTTTTGACTAGGGCACTACATAGGGAATAGGGTGCCATTTGAGCTGCAAGCATTACAGAGTGTAACGTCAGGAGAGGAAAATATAGCGGAACACCACTGGGCCATCAATATAGAATGAATCACTGTGGTTGTCGACGACAACACCCTATGATATCAGGTCATGAATATAGAATGAATCACTGTGGTTGTCGACGGCAACACCCTATCATATCAGGTCATGAATATAGAATGAATCACTGTGGTTGTCGACGACAACACCCTATGATATCAGGTCATGAATATAGAATGAATCACTGTGGTTGTCGACGGCAACACACTATGATATCAGGTCATGAATATAGAATGAATCACCGTGGTTGTCGACAACAACACCCTATGATATCAGGTCATGAATATAGAATTATTCACTGTGGTTGTTGACGGCAACACCCTATGATATCAGGTTATGAATATAGAATGAATCACTGTGGTTGTCGACGGCAACACCCTATGATATCAGGTTATGAATATAGAATGAATCACTGTGGTTGTCGACGGCAACACCCTATGATATCAGATCATGAATATAGCCAGGACAGGACAGGAATACAGACAGGACAGTAATATAGCCAGGACAGGACAGGAATACAGACAGGACAGTAATATAGCCAGGACAGGACAGGAATACAGACAGGACAGGACAGGAATACAGACAGGACAGTAATATAGCCAGGACTGGACAGGAATACAGACAGGACAGTAATATAGCCAGGACAGGACAGGAATACAGACAGGACAGTAATATAGCCAGGACAGGACAGGAATACAGACAGGACAGGACAGGAATACAGACAGGACAGTAATATAGCCAGGACTGGACAGGAATACAGACAGGACAGTAATATAGCCAGGACTGGACAGAGAATCAACGAAGGTAGTCGGCCATGCGAAGGGGAAACTTGGGCCTATAACCTTTTGATTGTATGTAAGTAGCTAGTCCTTCAAGATTGGATGAACTGGAAATGTTTTGATTCACCTCATCATTATTTTTGCGATAGCGTGTGTGTGTGTGTGTGTGTGTGTTATATTGGTACCCACAACCAAATCAGCTACTAGATTTGTTGACATATGAATGTCAAGGCTCTGATGAGTGAGAGACTGTATGTGTCACTCTCGCTCTCTCTACCTGCAGCTGTTCTCTGGTATATTCAGTGTTACTGTCTCTCTCTACCTGCAGCTGTTCTCTGGTATAGTCAGTGTTACTGTCTCTCTCTACCTGCAGCTGTTCTCTGGTATAGTCAGTGTTACTGTCTCTCTCTACCTGCAGCTGTTCTCTGGTATATTCAGTGTTACTGTCTCTCTACCTGCAGCTGTTCTCTGGTATATTCAGTGTTACTGTCTCTCTCTACCTGCAGCTGTTCTCTGGTATATTCAGTGTTACTGTCTCTCTACCTGCAGCTGTTCTCTGGTATATTCAGTGTTACTGTCTCTCTACCTGCAGCTGTTCTCTGGTATATTCAGCTGTGGGACATCCCACCATGCTGGCTTCAGACAGTTTTTTTTTTTTGGGGGGGGGGTAATTGTGACATTCCTCTATCCCTCTATCCCTCCATCCCTCTCTCTCTCTATCCCTCTCTCTCTCTCTATCCCTCTCTCTCTCCATCCCTCCCTTCCTCTTTCCCTCCATCCCTCTATCTATCCATCCATCTATCCCTCTCTCTCTCTATCCCTCTCTCTCTCATCCCTCCATCCCTCTCTCTCTCTCTATCCCTCTCTCTCTCCATCTCTCCATCCCTCCATCCCTCTCTCTCTATCCCCCTCTCTCTCCATCTCTCCATCCCTCCATCCCTCTCTCTCTCCATCCCTCCATCCCCCTCTCTCTCCATCCCTCCATCTCTCTCTCCATCCCTCCATCCCTCTCTCTCTCCATCCCTCTCTCTCTCCATCCCTCCATCCCTCTCTCTCTCTATCCCTCTCTCTCTCCATCCCTCCATCCCTCTCTCTCTCCATCCCTCCATCCCTCTCTATCCCTCCATCCCTCCATCCCTCTCTCTCCATCCCTCCATCCCTCTCTATCCCTCCATCCCTCTATCCCTCCACCCCTACATCCCTCCCTCTATCCCTCCACCCCTACATCCCTCCCTCTATCCCTCACCCATACATCCATCCCTCTATCCCTCCACCCCTACATCCCTCCCTCTATCACTCCACCCCTACATCCATCCCTCTATCCCTCCACCCCTACATCCATCCCTCTATCCCTCCACCCCTACATCCCTCCCTCTACTCCTCCACCCCTACATCCATCCCTCTATCCCTCCACCCCTACATCCATCCCTCTATCCCTCCACCCCTACATCCATCCCTTTATCCCTCCACCCCTACATCCATCCCTCTATCCCTCCACCCCTACATCCCTCCCTCTATCCCTCCACCCCTACATCCCTCCCTCTATCCCTACACCCCTACATCCCTCCCTCTATCCCTCCACCCCTACATTCATCCCTCTATCCCTCCACCCCTACATCCCTCCCTCTATCCCTCCACCCCTACATCCCTCCCTCTATCCCTCCACCCCTACATCCATCCCTCTATCCCTCCACCCCTACATCCCTCCCTCTATCCCTCCACCCCTACATCCCTCCCTCTATCCCTCCACCCCTACATCCATTCCTCTATCCCTCCACCCCTACATCCCTCCCTCTATCACTCCACCACCACATCCATTCCTCTATCCCTCCACCCCTACATCCCTCCCTCTATCCCTCCACCCCTACATCCCTCCCTCTATCCCTCCACCCCTACATCCATTCCTCTATCCCTCCACCCCTACATCCCTCCCTCTATCCCTCCACCCCTACATCCATCTCTCTATCCCTCCACCCCTACATCCCTCCCTCTATCCCTCCACCCCTACATCCATCCCTCTATCCCTCCACCCCTACATCCATCCCTCTATCCCTCCACCCCTACATCCCTCCCTCTACCCCTCCACCCCTACATCCATCCCTCTATCCCTCCACACCTACATCCATCCCTCTATCCCTCCACCCCTACATCCCTCCCTCTATCCCTCCACCCCTACATCCCTCCCTCTATCCCTCCACCCCTACATCCCTCCCTCTATCCCTCCACCCCTACATCCCTCCCTCTACCCCTCCACCCCTACATCCATCCCTCTATCCCTCCACCCCTACATCCATCCCTCTATCCCTCCACCCCTACATCCCTCCCTCTATCCCTCCACCCCTACATCCCTCCCTCTATCCCTCCACCCCTACATCCCTCCCTCTATCCCTCCACCCCTACATCCATCCCTCTATCCCTCCACCCCTACATCCCTCCCTCTATCCCTCCAGTCCATCCATCCATTCCTTTATCCGTCCAGTCTTATTTGTGTCATTTCCACATCTGGTCTCATTTTAATCCCTTCCGTTGATATGTTCACACATCTGACTTGGCAGAATAAGGCCACTGTAAAGCCCCCATAGTGCCCACAGGCTGTGGTTCTGATCCTGCCTGTCTCAGGCTGTGGGTCTGATCCTGTCTGTCTCAGGCTGTGGTTCTGATCCTGCCTGTCTCAGGCTGTGGGTCTGATCCTGCCTGTCTCAGGCTGTGGTTCTGATCCTGCCTGTCTCAGGCTGTGGGTCTGATCCTGCCTGTCTCAGGCTGTGGGTCTGATCCTGCCTGTCTCAGGCTGTAGGTCCTATCCTGCCTGTCTCAGGCTGTGGGTCTGATCCTGCCTGTCTCAGGCTGTGGGTCTGATCCTGCCTGTCTCAGGCTGTGGGTCTGATCCTGCCTATCTCAGGCTGTGGGTCTGATCCTGCCTGTCTCAGGCTGTGGGTCTGATCCTGCCTGTCTCAGGCTGTGGGTCTGATCCTGCCTGTCTCAGGCTGTCTCAGGCTCTAGGTCCTATCCTAGCTGACCATCTCCATCCTAGCTGACCATCTCCATATCGCTAACCATCTCCATATAGCTAACCATCTCCATATAGCTAACCATCTCCATATAGCTAACCATCTCCATATAGCTGACCATCTCCATATAGCTAACCATCTCCATATAGCTAACCATCTCCATATAGCTGACCATCTCCATATAGCTGACCATCTCCATATAGCTAACCATCTCCATATAGCTAACCATCTCCATATAGCTAACCATCTCCATATCGCTAACCATCTCCATGTAGCTAACCATCTCCATATAACTAACCATCTCCATATCGCTAACCATCTCCATATAGCTAACCATCTCCATGTAGCTAACCATCTCCATATAGCTAACCATCTCCATATAGCTAACCATCTCCATATAGCTAACCATCTCCATATAGCTAACCATCTCCATATAGCTAACCATCTCCAACCATCGCCATATAGCTAACCATCTCCAACCATCTCCATATAGCTAACCATTTCCATATAGCTAACCATCTCCGTATAGCTAACCATCTCCATATAGCTAACCATCTCCAACCATCTCAATATAGCTAACCATCTCCATATAGCTGACCATCTCCATATAGCTAACCATCTCCATATAGCTAACCATCTCCATATAGCTAACTATCTCTCCACTGCTTCCTCCCTAGAGGAGAAAAGAGCATCGCTATCCCTTCACATCTGTCAGTCCCATTATCTCTGCTCAATTTTAATGGGACTTAGACACTTTTTCTGTCAAAACAAATGAACTGATATAATCTGGAAAAGGTTTTCGGATGCAGGGAAATATACCAATGATTCCTCTCTTAGTCATAGTGTGTGTTTCAAATGGCTCCCTCTTCCCTATTCCCTATTGCTACTTTGGACCATGGGCCCTATTGGGGTACCACACTATGTAGGCAATAGGGTGCCATTTGAGACGTATGCAAAGTCATCCTTCGTGTGAAATGTTCATTTTCTGTGTGTGAAGCAGTCCCCTATAGGCTCTGGAACCATCTCAAATTAAATGATCGTACACAAAAAACAACACACACACATACACACACACACACACACAAACACACACACACACACACACACACACACACACAGTGTATACACACATCAGTCATCTAAAATGTGATGATTGAGCATCAAAACAACATGTTGGTTATATCTTGCCTTGTCCCAAATGGCTCCCTTTTCCCTATATAGTGCAGTACAATTGACAAGAGGCCATAGGGCATAGTGTTCCACTTGGGAAGCAGTCTTTGTTCTTTTTCTGTCCATCTGCTGCAGGCTACAGGCCCTCTCCTCATCATCCAGTCAAGACTCAACATTAAAGAGTTTTTTTTTTTTTTTTTTTTACAGCCCAAGTACACATATTACATAACTCTTCAGCTGATCTGTTCGCAGCCTCTGTCATGTGTTACCAACAGTTGGGTCGTACCACCAACAGTTGGGTCGTACCACCAACAGTTGGGTCGTACCACCAACAGTTGGGTCGTACCACCAACAGTTGGGTCGTACCACCAACAGTTGGGTCGTACCACCAATTCGGTGCCTTTTAAGAAGTGTAACTTGCTCTCCCCCCAAAAATATTTTGATTTCACCTAATTGTAACTTTCTGTCATAAAAAGCACATATTCCCTTTCATAAAACGCCTCGAGGTTAAAAGACAATAGTAAAGCCTATTACCGTTTTTGGCTCCTTTCACTTTGGCTCTTAACATTCTCTAAACTGTAAGTGCAATTGTCAACACTGTTTTATGGGACATCACAACTCTATTGCAAGTCTGCAAAATGTAGTAAGTCACCCAAAACATTTCATTCATGCTTCGAAACCTAGTTTTAATGTCAGTAAACTGGCCAATGCCACCAAAATGAAACGTTTTTTTTTTGTCATTGTGTGAGCCGTATTGATGTTTTTTCACCATGGCAGACTCTCCTCTATCCTTCATGTCTCTCTATTCCAGGCCTGGGTAACACTTTTTATCCTCCCAGCCCCAGTTAACACACCGAACTCCAATAAGCAGCTAATCGTGTTCTTTAGTTAAATATGCAAATAATTTAAAAATCAGGTGTGTTTGAATGTTTGTTATTTACACACGTCAGTTTTGTTCTACTTTTTTTGTAGACACTGACTGTTTACTGTGTTATACCAGAAGGTCAGTTTTGTCTAGCTGAATGCTATTGTGTATCACACTGAGCTTTTTAGATTTAAAAGTTTTCTGGGAAAAGTCAATACTGTACAATACTGTAGTACACAGAAAAAGGATATGCACATTTGTATGTATACAGTACATTTATCTTTGTAGCAATGTGTTACATGTAAACAGAAAATTCACATTTGCGTGTCCATTTTTACATATTTCTTACATGTAAAGTCATATGTAGTGAACAGAAAATTTGACACAAAATGACATCCGTGCCCCCAAATACACCCTGCAACTAACAATGAAAAAACATGAGGTAGTTCTGTAAAAAAACTATAAATTATACCTCCTCACAGTACGTCACACTACAAGTCCCCATCTTCTTGGTGGACATCCTGTCGCTCTTGTTGGTCTGGCCAGAGATTGTCATCAACGTTACATGTTATGTTTTCCCTTGTGATGCGCCGGGGTGAAAAACAATCTCCTTGCTTGGCGCGACCATCCCCTGCAATGATCCCCTGCAATGATCCCCTGCAACCATCCCCTGCAATGATCCCCTGTGATGATCCCCTGTGATGATCCCCCTGCAACCATCCCGGGCAATGATCCACTGTGATGATCCCTTGCAATGATCCCCTGCAATGATCCCCTTCAATGATCCCCTTCAATGATCCCCTGTGATGTCCTCACAAGCAGCATTCATGGCATCTAACAGAGACATTTGATCTTGTGCCCGATTTATACGTTAGACCAAAAAAACTCTTCTATCTGATTCAGGAAAGGGGAGGATGGTGGAAGAACTCCATTGTTATCCTTTCATGCACAGCAAACCTTTCCCTAACAATGTTGGTTCGGTGGAAGCTGACATTATCCCACACAATTACAGAATTTGGCAAATCTGGTCTAAGTAAACCTCTTTGGTGTTCTGGTATTATGTCTCTGTAAAGTGTATTTAGGAAGGCCAGGAGAAGTTGGGGTGTTATAGGACCCAATGTGTGGAATATGTGTGCTCACACCAGTCTCAGAAATGGCAGCACACATTGTAATATTGCCCCCACGTTGGCCTGGTGTGCCAGTCGTGGCTCAGTGGCCAATGAGGTTGCGGACACGTCTCCTGCCTTTGGCCAGATTGAACTCAGCCTCGTCCACAAAAACAAGACTGTGGGTCATTTCATGTCCTTCCAGCTCCATTATTCTCTATATAGTAACACAGAAACTAAATATAAAGTTAGTTTTACATAGCCTATTCTAGAATCAGACAGTTTAGTATAGTATAAATGTTTACTGTTCTTATGGGTATCTACAACTTCAAGAAGCATATACAGGCATCATTGAAGTACAGTAAAACTCCCTGTACAATATACCATGTGCACACCAATGGTTTCCCAGGACACCCTGGTACCACAGCTCCTACCAGGACATACTGGTACCTGGACATACTGGTACCTGGACATCCTGGTACCTGGACATACATCCCAGAGAAATATGAAGGGACACCATCCAAATGCCGTGGCTTCCTCCTTCAGTGCTCCCTCTATTTCGCACATCAGAGGGGAGCTCCCATCACCGAGAGGTCTAAGGTTGCCACGGTTATTTCTCTGCTGACTGGGTGTGCATTGGAATGGGCTACGGTCGTCTGGGAGAGAGGAGAGGGGGAGCTTGAGTCTTATGAAGGGTTCATTGTAACGGTTTTCTTCCGCTGAAGGAGAGGAGGACCAAAATGGCAGCGTGGTTAGTGTTCAACATCTTTAATATTTACGATAAACGAGAACACTACAAAATACAAAACAACAAAAGTGAAAACCGAAACAGTCCCATCTGGTGCAAAGACACAAAGACAGAAGACAACCACCCACAAAATACCCAAAGAACATGGCTGCCTAAATATGGTTCCCAATCAAAGACAACGACAGACAACTGCCTGTAATTGAGTACGAGAAAGGAAACAACCCCATAAACATACAAAGCCCCTAGACCAGACAAAACAGATCAATCCCCCATGTCACACCCTGACCTAACCAAAATAAATCCATGGCTTAATCCTTCTTGGACTAGCAAATTTTCCTCACGGGGTGAGGATGGAGGACAAGAAGGTAGATGCAGTAAAGTCATGGCCAGTCCCAACCACAATCAAGGGGTTATAACGGCTTTTGGGGTTTGCCAACTTTTTACCGTGGCTTCATCAGGGACTTCAGTGCCATCGCCGCTGTCGTGACGTTGTATTAGTTAATGTGACGACTGTTGCTCATCGAATGATTACAAGTCTCTAATTCTGTGATTAACTGAATCAAGCAATTTATAACTCATTAACCTGGGGCACCATGGGAAAACTAGTTTTTATGGAGTTTCTATTTCCCAAATTAACTCAAAGAATAACAGAATATCAATTTTACAACAGCTGCTAATTAACCAGTTACCTCTACCAATCTCGTTCTGAACGTCGTATAGCCTGTGAATCTGCACGGACCCGGGTCTCACCAATGAGTTCGGACCCGGGTCTCACCAATGAGTTCCTACCACACCAATCTTAGTTGAATATTTATTTACTAAAAAGCTAAAATGATGATAAAAGATACACATAGACAAAACACATCATAGGCTATTGATTATAACTTAGTATTACGGGTCAACAGACTATGGCACGTGTTACCCAAAATGGGGATTTCAAAGAGAGAGAGAAAAAAATAAAGTACACGAGAGAAATATACATTTGGGTGAATTTGTCAGCTATGCTATTCTAACCCTAGCCTTGCCCCAAACTGCTGCTCTTATGGGTCAGAATATAATGATGTAATTACGTGGGGATGACCTCCGAGGACTCTCTGCGTGGACCGTTCAGGCTGCTCGATGACACACTACTCCGGCGCACTTCTCTGATCGTCCTCCCGATATCAGTGTCCTTTTGGCTTAGGAGTCTGTTCCCTCACCCTTTGCTCTGGAAGGGGTCTTCTGAGGACAGACAGCTCTGTAGCTCAGAGCTCACAGCATAGGAATGAAACCCTTTAGATACCACGGTTCGCTGGGATTGGATGCAAAGGGGTCCAGCTTGAATTCACCCACTTAGACACAGCTACTCATCCGTACCTTGGGTAGAAAATGATTTTTTTGTCTTCAAACTTGTGTTGCGTTCTGGGTTCGTTTACTTTTTAGACCTTGGCTGCAGCTTGGGTCACGTAGTCTTCTCTGTAAATTCTATACTCACAGGTTTTATACCCTTGGGTCAGAAGTGGGCGTAACCGCCTTTAGGGAAGTTCTCTAAGCGTACCAAGTTAATGAGGGAAAGGTCTAGATTTCACTCAAATCCAATTTTAGACAACTAACTTAACATTTCATCTTTACCAAAACATTCCCTTTGATTTGGACATTTTCCACACAACGTACAATGTATAAACATCAAACATATACTAGGAAAACTCTTCACTTTACAATGTTTTCGTAATAACGTCATCCATTAACCTTTAATAACAAAACAAAAATTACATACATTTTAATATTCCATCTATCGTCATGACCACCATTGTGGCTGACGAAAACCATAGTTTTTCCTAGCCACCGTGCTTCTACACCTGCATTGCTTGCTGTTTGGGGTTGCTGTTTAGGTTTTAGGCTGGGTTTCTGAACCTTGAGGGGAGCCCTGCGTACCCGGTCGGATCCCTACTGGTCGGCTCCAGTATCTGGTGGACTGGGAGGGGTATGGCCCGGAGGAACGATGTTGGCTTCCGGTGGAGGACATTCTGGACCAACATCTGTGATTTCCACCTTCGCCACCTAGACCGACCCTCTCCACAGGGTCGTCCCCCTGGTCAGCGTCGTCCTGCGGCTAGTGCCGCACATCAGGGGGGGGGGGGGGGGGGGGGCACTGTCACGTCTGCTCCCGCTCCTCCCCTCCAGCATACAACGTTGCAAGAGTACTTGGGATTCATCATTACGCACACCTGGCAGTCATCATTACGCGCACCAACGAGTCATTTCCTCCCCTTTATATGTCACTCTCCCAGGTTCACTCACCAGTTGGTATTGTTCTTGTGTATTGGCGTTCTGCCTTATGTTCGTGTCGTGTTCTTGGTTTTGTTGTTTTATTTAAAACGTTGCACCTGCTTGCGACTCACCGCTCCATCGTTACACTAACGCCACCACCACGCATTCTTACACATCTTCTTATTTCTCTTCCACGAGCATGTAGCTGCTGTTAAGGGTTGTGATGTTCCTCCATGTTCAAAAATGTGTGGGCAAGCTCCATTGTGCTGTGGGCAAGCTCCATATATATTATTGATTGTGATTCCTATTTCATTACTATGTCAGCTGGCAGGTAATTTGCCACCAAATTAGCAGACATCACAAACATTCCATGTCACAGATATTTATGGAATATACATGTACAGTTGAAGTCGGAAGTTTACATACACCTTAGCCAAATATATTTCAACTCAGTTTTCACAATTCCTGACATTTAATCCTTGTAAAAATTCCCTGTCTTAGGTCAGTTAGGATCACCACTTTATTTTAAGAATGTGAAATGTCAGAATAATAGTAGAGAGAATGATTAATTTCAGTTTTATTTCTTTCATCACATTCCCAGTGGGTCAGAAGTTTACATACACTCAATTAGTATTTGGTAGCATTGCCTTAATTGTTGAACTTGGGTCAAACGTTTTGGGTAGCCTTTCACAAGCTTCCCACAATAAGTTGGGTGAATTTTGTCCCATTCCTGACAGAGCTGGTGTAACTGAGTCAGGTTTGTGGGCCTCCTTGCTTCCACATGCTTTTTCAGTTCTGCCCACAAATGTGATGGCCACTCCAATACCTTGACTTTGTTGTCCTTAAGCCATTTTGCCACAACTTTGGAAGTATGCTTGGCGTCATTGTCCATTTGGAAGACCCATTTGCGACCATGCTTTAACTTCCTGACTGATGTCTTGAGATGTTGCTACAATATATCCACATCATTTTCCTTCCTCATGATGCCATCTATTTTGTGAAGTGCACCAGTCCCTCCTGCATCAAAGTACCCCCACAACATGATGCTGCCACCCCTGTGCTTCACGGTTGGGATGGTGTTCTTTGGCTTGCAAGCCTCCCCCTTTTTCCTCCAAACATAATGATGGTCATTATGGCCAAACAGTTCTACTTTTGTTTCCTCAGACCAGAGGACATTTCTCCAAAAAGTATGATTTTTGTGCAGTTGCAAACCATAGTCTGGCTTTTAAATTTTTTTTTCTGAGGTCTTGGCTGACTTCTTTTGATTTCCCCATGATGTCAAGCAAAGAGGCACTGAGTTTGAAGGTAGCCCTTGAAAAATATCCACAGGTACACCTCCAATTGACTCAAATTATGTCAATTAGCCTTTCAGAAGCTTCTAAAGCTATGACATCATTTTCTGGAATTTTCCATGTTGTTTAAAGGCACAGTCAACTTAGTGTGTGTAAACTTCTGACCCACTGGAATTGTGATACAGTGAATTATAAGTGAAATAATCTGTCTGTAAATAATTGGTGGAATAATTACTTGTGTCATGCACAAAGTAGATGTTCTAACTGACTTTCCCAAACTATAATTTGTTATCAAGAAATTTGTGGAGTGGTTGAAAAACGAGTTTTAATGACTCCAACCTAAGTGTATGTAAACTTCTGACTACAACTGTATGTCTGAGAGATTTTGAAAAATTGAATGGATCATGGTGCATGTGACGGCTCACACGATGAAATAATGTTTAGAAGTTGTGAAGAATATGATCATTTCACTGAGAATCAACTCAGCAGTTTTGATCAGCCATGCATGTAGTTATTGTTATTGTTTATTGTTATTGTTTACTCTTTTGCACATGTGCCAAAACACATGCAATTTGCTTAAATTAATAAGAAATTCAAATCTGGTGTGAACAAAACTAATTGTTCAGAGATTTGAACTTATTGTTTTGAGAATTATTCTCAATCGAGAATTGAGCCAAAGCGATTGAGAAAAAAACTAAGTGCCAAATAAAGTAACAGGATTGAGCGTAACAGACCACAGGGTGACAGATACTGTACCTTTGCATCCTTGAGGAGCCTAGAGGATGTTGGCTGTCGACCATGTGTGAAGACTGGGAGGCTGTCTGGAGCTCCAGGCAGGTGTCCAGTCTATAGACCAGTCCCAAACGGCACCCTATTGCCTATTTAGTGCACTACTTTAAAAGAGTTTGGTCCACTGTAGTGATCTATACTGGTAATAAACCCTGTAGAGCGGGAGGGGAGGGGAGGGGAGAGGGGCGGCCATGAACCTGGGGCTGGGGGTCAGATGGGTTTGTGGGATCGGCCGGTAGGGCCATCAGGGGCCAATATTATCAGCCAGGCAAATGGTGCGACCAAGGCCATGTGTTTGATGCTGGTAGCCGATATGCAAAATCAGATGCATCGATTTGTCATCACTGTATTAGAAGGTTGAGGACATGCTAAGAGCTGGGTTAAGATGCCATGTGATGGGTGGATGGGGATCCGGTGTCAAAGATGAGAAACATAAGTGTTGGGTTTCGTTCTGAGGTTTCCCTCTGGGATTCTATTGAATAGAGGTGTGGAGGCTGAAGAGATAGAGACTGCTTCGCAGCCAGGAGAATAACATTCAATACTCTTTTTTAAAATCCAGTTTAATAGTCAGTCTTTAGACAGATTTTCTTCCACTGGAGGACACAATGCCCTCTCCCCGTATTTCAGCTTCTTATATCCAGTTTTGTTTAGTTATAATCTATATTTCGACACAAGTTCCCAAGCTCAACTGGGAGAATTAAGTCCTGAGAATATAGGAGATGATTTTCACATTTTCCTTCGATGCTGCCGCTGCATATACAATAGATGGATGTCAATCCTTGGTCTTTAGTGACGTGGTTTATGTTGCTCCATTCATAATAGTTCAAGTGAAAGAAAAGTATTTCAAAAAAAATATATATATTTTAAGTATGAAAAAGTCCCTTTTTCGTTTGTCTGTTGGTTTTGTCTTATTAGTTTCACCTGTGTGTATTTTGGTTTAAATTAGCTTCCCTATATGCAGTAGTTTGACCCGCCCTTGTTTTGTGCGGGATTGTCTTCATGTTACGTGTGTACATATTAGGTCGTGGTGTATTTTATTTTCTATACTGGACACCCTGTGGTTTTGGGTTGTCTGGTATAGTGTCCTGCGCCCTGTATTGTATTGGGCTTATCAGTTTGGTGTGCAATAGTAAAGCACTTTACTCCATTACTCTCTCTCTCTCTCTGCGTCTGATTCCTGCACACACACCTAGTCCCGCGTGACAAACTCTTATTCTCTGCACAATACTACACACAGTCTAGCTTGTATACTACACAGCCCAGCTTGTATCCAGTGGTGTAGAGTACATAAGTAAAAATACTTTAAAGTATTACTTAAGTAGTTTTATGGGGTATCTGTACTTTATTTTACTATTTATATTTTGGGCAACTTTTACTTTTACTACAATACATTCCTAAAGGAAATGTACTTTTTACTCCCTACATCTTCCATGACACTCAGAAGTACTCATTACATTTTGAATGCTTAGCAGGACGGGAAAATGGTCTAATTCACGCACTTATCAAGAGAACATCCCTGGTCATCCCTACTGCCTCTGATCTGGAGGACTCACTAAACAGAGAACATCCCTGGTCATCCCTACTGCCTCTGATCTGGCGGACTCACTAAACAGAGAACCTCCCTGGTCATCCCTACTGCCTCTGATCTGGCGGACTCACTAAACAGAGAACATCCCTGGTCATCCCTACTGCCTCTGATCTGGCGGACTCACTAAATGCAAATACATCTTCTATAAATGCTGTCTGAGTGTTGGAATGTCTGAGTGTCGGAGTGTGCCCCTGGCTATCCGTAAATTCTAAAAACAAGAAAATGGTGCTGCTTTGCTAATAGAAGGAATTTGAAATGATCCCGAAAGCCAGCCGCACCAATGTGTCGGAGGCTACACCGTGCACCTGGCAACCTTGGCTAGCGCGCACTGCGCCCGGCCCGCCACAGGAGTCGCTGGTGCGCGATGAGACAAGGAGATCCATACCGACCAATCCCTCCCTTACCCGGACGACGCTAGGCCAATTGTGCGTCGCCCCACGGACCTCCCGGTCGCAGCCGGTTACGACAGAGCCTGGGCACCAGAAATGTGTGGAGTTGTTGAAAAACAAGTTTTAATGACTCCAACCTAAGTGTATGTAAACTTCTGACTTCAACCGTAAGTATATTTTGAACCAAATACTTTTAGAATTTTACTCAAGTCGTATTTTACTGAGTGACTTCCAGTTTTATCTATACTTTTACTCAAGTATGACAATTGGGTACTTTTTCCACCACTGCTTGTATACTACACAGTCCAGCTTATATACGCAGTCCAGCTTGTATACTACACAGTCCAGCTTGTTTACTACACAGTCCAGCTTGTATACTACACAGTCTAGCTTGTATACTACACAGTCTAGCTTGGATACTACACAGTCTAGCTTGGATACTACACAGTCTAGCTTGGATACTACACAGTCTAGCTTGGATACTACACAGTCTAGCTTGGATACTACACAGTCTAGCTTGTTTACTACACAGTCTAACTTGTTTGCCCGTTAGTAGCAACAAAACTTGAACTATCAAGACCCAGCAGTATACCTTCAGTTCATAAGACTATGGAAACACTGTTATTCTGTACTATAGGCCTATACATTACCCAGTATTAGAAACACTGTTATTCTGTACTATGGCCTATACATTACCCAGTATTAGAAACACTGTTATTCTGTACTATAGGCCTATACATTACCCAGTATTAGAAACACTGTTATTCTGTACTATAGGCCTATACATTACCCAGTATTAGAAACACTGTTATTCTGTACTATAGGCCTATACATTACCCAGTATTAGAAACACTGTTATTCTGTACTATAGACCTATACATTACCCAGTATTAGAAACACTGTTATTCTGTACTATAGGCCTATACATTACCCAGTATTGTGCGTCCTTTAGTAGCTACAAAACAAATAGCTTTTTCCAGTGAACTTGTTGGAAGACAAACATCGTCATCGTTCCCCCAAGAGAGAGACAGTTCTTCATCCATCACACACACACACACACAAACACACAAACACACACACACACACACACACACACACAAACACCCACACGCTCCATCCATCACACACTCTCTGTTTTTGGGGTTGTGGTTCTGTGGTCCCTGAGCATCTTCCTAAGCGGATGTAATGTGGTGACACTGCAGAATCTATTTCTAGCTGTTCTGTCCTATAACTGGGGCTTGTGAAGCATAGCTATGACTACATCCCAAATGGCACCCTATTACCTATATTCTGAACTACCTTCTCTCTAGTTAAAAGTAGTGTACTATGAAGGTAATTGGGTATCATTGGGGATGTAGTCATAGCTATGCTTCACAAGCCCCAGTTATAGGACAGAACTATTTTCAGCTAGAAATAGATTCTGCTGGGAAAAAAAGAAGCCTATGTTTCTTCTTCACGTTTCTCTGAGAACCTCTCAACAGGAAGCTATCGATACATTAAGACATCAGCTTCTTCTTCACGTTTCTCTGAGAACCTCTCAACAGGAAGAGATCGATACATTAAGACATCAGCTTCTTCTTCACGTTTATCTGAGAACCTCTCAACAGGAAGAGATCGATACATTAAGACATCAGCTTCTTCTTCACGTTTCTCTGAGAACCTCTCAACAGGAAGCTATCGATACATTAAGACATCAGGACTCTTTTCACTTCTTCTAAACTCAAAAATGTTTGGCAAGAGTGCAAGACTAGGGAGTGTGGGAGGACGAAAGTAGTGGTCGTGTCTGAAAAGGTCCCCGATTCACTACTGTGCACTACTTTTGATGAGGATCAATAGGACTTTGGTCCAAAGTAGTGCACTATATACATGGAACGTGTATAAGATGAAAAAGGGAGGAAGATTTTTGACGGGAATCCAATGGAGCGACATCCCGAGAAATTAGGCATAAACTCTCCAAACTCTGCCTCATTGTCAGGGAAGAAGCCTACTGAATCCTCTTTGGATAATTTCGTATCATCCCAAGCTAATAATATTTAATTCTGTCAACTCAACTCAGTGAGAGGGGTAGCATGAGGATCAGAGGGAATATAACCCTGAAAATAACTTCTGAAATAAATTAGACCTGTGCTGGGAAAAGACACCCTATTCCGCAATACTTCAGACAAGACTAGTCAACAATAGTGCACTACAGAGGGAATAGGGTGTCATAGTGCCCTATAGAGGGAATAGGGTGTCATAGTGCACTGCAGAGGGAATAGGGTGTCATAGTGCACTACAGAGGGAATAGGGTGTCATAGTGCACTACAGAGGGAATAGGGTGTCATAGTGCACTACAGAGGGAATAGGGTGTCATAGTGCACTACAGAGGGAATAGGGTGTCATAGTGCACTACAGAGGGAATAGGGTGTCATAGTGCACTACAGAGGGAATAGGGTGTCATAGTGCACTACAGAGGGAATAGGGTGTCATAGTGCACTACAGACGGAATAGGGTGTCATAGTGCACTACAGAGGGAATAGGGTGTCATAGTGCACTACAGAGGGAATAGGGTGGCATAGTGCCCTATAGAGGGAATAGGGTGTCATAGTGCACTACAGAGGGAATAGGGTGTCATAGTGCACTACAGAGGGAATAGGGTGTCATAGTGCACTACAGAGGGAATAGGGTGTCATAGTGCACTACAGACGGAATAGGGTGCAATAGTGCACTACAGAGGGAATGGGGTGTCATAGTGCCCTATAGGGGGAATAGGGTGCAATAGTGCACTTCAGAGGGAATAGGGTGCCATGGTGCACTTCAGAGGGAATAGGGTGCCATGGTGCACTTCAGAGGGAATAGGGTGCCATAAACCAAATAAAATACAATTTTATTTGTCATATACACATGGTTAGCAGATGTTAATGGTCACATACACATGGTTAGCAGATGTTAATGCGAGTGTAGCGAAATGCTTGTGCTTCTAGTTCCGACAATGCAGTAATAACCAATGAGTAATCTAACCTAACAATTTCACAACAACTACCTTATACACAAGTGTAAAGGGATAAAGAATATGTACATAAAGATATATGAATGAGTGATGGTACAGAACGGCATAGGCAAGATGCAGTAGATGGTATAGAGTACAGTATATACATATACATATGAGATTAGTAATGTAGGGTATGTAAACATTATATAATGTGGCATTGTTTAAAGTGGCTAGTGATACATCTTTTACATACATTTCTATTATTAAAGTGGCTGGAGTTGAGTCAGTATGTTGGCAGCAGCCACTCAATGTTAGTGGTGGTTGTTTAACAGTCTGATGGCCTTGAGATAGAAGCTGTTTTTCAGTCTCTCGGTCCCTGCTTTGATGCACCTGTACTGACCTCGCCTTATGGATGATAGCGGGGTGAACAGGCAGTGGCTCGGGTGGTTGTTGTCCTTGATGATCTTTATGGTCTTCCTGTGACATCGGGTGGTGTAGGTGTCCTGGAGGGCAGATAGAAACTTACTACCCTCTCCACTACTTTCCCGTCGATGTGGATAGGGGGGTGTTCCCTCTGCTGTTTCCCTATGGGGGAATAGGGTGCAATAGTGCACTATAGAGGGAATAGGGTGTCATAGTGCCCTATAGAGGGAATATGGTGTCATAGTGCCCTATAAACGGAATAGGGTGCCATAGTGCCCTATAGAGGGAATAGGGTGTCATAATGTCCTATAGAGGGAATAGGGTGTGTTAGTGCCCTATAGAGGGAATAGGGTGTCATAGTGTCCTATAGAGGGAATAGGGTGTCATAGTGCCCTATAGAGGGAACAGGGTGTCATAGTGTACTATAAACGGATAGGGTGTCATAGTGTCCTACAGAGGGAATAGGGTGTCATAGTGTCCTATAGAGGGAATAGGGTGTCATAGTGTCCTATAGAGGGAATAGGGTGTCATAGTGTCCTATAGATGGAATAGGGTGTCATAGTGCCCTATAGAAGGAATGGGGTGTCATAGTGCCCTATAGAGGGAATAGGGTGTCATAGTGTCCTACAGAGGGAATAGGGTGTCATAGTGTCCTATAGAGGGAATAGGGTGTCATAGTGTCCTATAGAGGGAATAGGGTGTCATAGTGCCCTATAGAAGGAATAGGGTGTCATAGTGTCCTATAGAGGGAATAGGGTGTCATAGTATCCTATAGAGGGAATAGGGTGTCATAGTGTCCTATAGAGGGAATAGGGTGTCATAGTGCCCTATAGAGGGAATAGGGTGTCATAGTGTCCTACAGAGGGAATAGGGTGTCATAGTGTCCTACAGAGGGAATAGGGTGTCATAGTGCCCTATAGAGGGAACAGGGTGTCATAGTGTCCTATAGAGGGAATAGGGTGTCATAGTGTCCTATAGAGGGAACAGGGTGTCATAGTGTCCTATAGAGGGAAAAGGGTGTCATAGTGTCCTATAGAGGGAACAGGGTGTCATAGTGTCCTATAGAGGGAACAGGGTGTCATAGTGTCCTATAGAGGGAATAGGGTGTCATAGTGTCCTATAGAGGGAACAGGGTGTCATAGTGTCCTATAGAGGGAATAGGGTGTCATAGTGCACTACAGAGGGAATAGGGTGTCATAGTGCACTACAGAGGGAATAGGGTGTCATAGTGCACTACAGAGGGAATAGGGTGGCATAGTGCCCTATAGAGGGAATAGGGTGTCATAGTGTCCTATAGAGGGAACAGGGTGTCATAGTGTCCTATAGAGGGAATAGGGTGTCATAGTGTCCTACAGAGGGAATAGGGTGTCATAGTGTCCTATAGAGGGAATAGGGTGTCATAGTGTCCTATAGAGGGAATAGGGTGTCATAGTGCCCTATAGAAGGAATAGGGTGTCATAGTGTCCTATAGAGGGAATAGGGTGTCATAGTATCCTATAGAGGGAATAGGGTGTCATAGTGTCCTATAGAGGGAATAGGGTGTCATAGTGCCCTATAGAGGGAATAGGGTGTCATAGTGTCCTACAGAGGGAATAGGGTGTCATAGTGTCCTACAGAGGGAATAGGGTGTCATAGTGCCCTATAGAGGGAACAGGGTGTCATAGTGTCCTATAGAGGGAATAGGGTGTCATAGTGTCCTATAGAGGGAACAGGGTGTCATAGTGTCCTATAGAGGGAATAGGGTGTCATAGTGTCCTATAGAGGGAACAGGGTGTCATAGTGTCCTATAGAGGGAACAGGGTGTCATAGTGTCCTATAGAGGGAATAGGGTGTCATAGTGTCCTATAGAGGGAACAGGGTGTCATAGTGTCCTATAGAGGGAATAGGGTGTCATAGTGCACTACAGAGGGAATAGGGTGTCATAGTGCACTACAGAGGGAATAGGGTGTCATAGTGCACTACAGAGGGAATAGGGTGGCATAGTGCCCTATAGAGGGAATAGGGTGTCATAGTGCACTACAGAGGGAATAGGGTGTCATAGTGCACTACAGAGGGAATAGGGTGTCATAGTGCACTACAGAGGGAATAGGGTGTCATAGTGCACTACAGAGGGAATAGGGTGTCATAGTGCACTACAGAGGGAATAGGGTGGCATAGTGCCCTATAGAGGGAATAGGGTGTCATAGTGCACTACAGGGGGAATAGGGTGTCATAGTGCACTACAGAGGGAATAGGGTGTCATAGTGCACTACAGAGGGAATAGGGTGTCATAGTGCACTACAGAGGGAATAGGGTGTCATAGTGCACTACAGAGGGAATGGGGTGTCATAGTGCACTACAGAGGGAATAGGGTGTCATAGTGCACTACAGAGGGAATAGGGTGTCATAGTGCACTACAGAGGGAATAGGGTGTCATAGTGCACTACAGAGGGAATAGGGTGTCATAGTGCACTACAGACGGAATAGGGTGTCATAGTGCACTACAGAGGGAATAGGGTGTCATAGTGCACTACAGAGGGAATAGGGTGGCATAGTGCCCTATAGAGGGAATAGGGTGTCATAGTGCACTACAGAGGGAATAGGGTGTCATAGTGCACTACAGAGGGAATAGGGTGTCATAGTGCACTACAGAGGGAATAGGGTGTCATATTGCACTACAGACGGAATAGGGTGCAATAGTGCACTACAGAGGGAATGGGGTGTCATAGTGCCCTATAGGGGGAATAGGGTGCAATAGTGCACTTCAGAGGGAATAGGGTGCCATGGTGCACTTCAGAGGGAATAGGGTGCCATGGTGCACTTCAGAGGGAATAGGGTGCCATGGTGCACTTCAGAGGGAATAGGGTGCCATAAACCAAATAAAATACAATTTTATTTGTCATATACACATGGTTAGCAGATGTTAATGGTCACATACACATGGTTAGCAGATGGTAATGCGAGTGTAGCGAAATGCTTGTGCTTCTAGTTCCGACAATGCAGTAATAACCAATGAGTAATCTAACCTAACAATTTCACAACAACTACCTTATACACAAGTGTAAAGGGATAAAGAATATGTACATAAAGATATATGAATGAGTGATGGTACAGAACGGCATAGGCAAGATGCAGTAGATGGTATAGAGTACAGTATATACATATACATATGAGATTAGTAATGTAGGGTATGTAAACATTATATAATGTGGCATTGTTTAAAGTGGCTAGTGATACATCTTTTACATACATTTCTATTATTAAAGTGGCTGGAGTTGAGTCAGTATGTTGGCAGCAGCCACTCAATGTTAGTGGTGGTTGTTTAACAGTCTGATGGCCTTGAGATAGAAGCTGTTTTTCAGTCTCTCGGTCCCTGCTTTGATGCACCTGTACTGACCTCGCCTTCTGGATGATAGCGGGGTGAACAGGCAGTGGCTCGGGTGGTTGTTGTCCTTGATGATCTTTATGGTCTTCAAATCAAATCAAATCAAATCAAATTTATTTTATATAGCCCTTCGTACATCAGCTGATATCTCAAAGTGCTGTACAGAAACCCAGCCTAAAACCCCAAACAGCAAGCAATGCAGGTGAAGAAGCACGGTGGCTAGGAAAAACTCCCTAGAAAGGCCAAAACCTAGGAAGAAACCTAGAGAGGAACCAGGCTATGTGGGGTGGCCAGTCCTCTTCTGGCTGTGCCGGGTGGAGATTATAACAAAACATGGTCAAGATGTTCAAATGTTCATAAATGACCAGCATGGTCGAATAATAATAAGGCAGAATAGTTGAAACTGGAGCAGCAGCACAGTCAGGTGGACTGGGGACAGCAAGGAGTCATCATGTCAGGTAGTCCTGGGGCATGGTCCTAGGGCTCAGGTCCTCCGAGAGAGAGAAAGAAAGAGAGAATTAGAGAGAGCATATGTGGGATGGCCAGTCCTCTTCTGGCTGTGCCGGGTGGAGATTATAACAGAACATGGCCAAGATGTTCAAATGTTCATAAATGATCAGCATGGTCGAATAATAATAAGGCAGAACAGTTGAAACTGGAGCAGCAGCACAGCCAGGTGGACTGGGGACAGCAAGGAGTCATCATGTCAGGTAGTCCTGGGGCATGGTCCTAGGGCTCAGGTCCTCCGAGAGAGAGAAAGAGAGAAGGAGAGAATTAGAGAACGCACACTTAGATTCACACAGGACACCGAATAGGACAGGAGAAGTACTCCAGATATAACAAACTGACCCTAGCCCCCCGACACATAAACTACTGCAGCATAAATACTGGAGGCTGAGACAGGAGGGGTCAGGAGACACTGTGGCCCACTCCGAGGACACCCCCGGACAGGGCCAAACAGGAAGGATATAACCCCACCCACTTTGCCAAAGCACAGCCCCCACACCACTAGAGGGATATCTTCAACCACCAACTTACCATCCTGAGACAAGGCTGAGTATAGCCCACAAAGACCTCCGCCACGGCACAACTTAAGGGGGGGGGGGGGAGCGCCAACCCAGACAGGATGACCACATCAGTGACTCAACCCACTCAGGTGACGCACCTCCTCCAGGGACGGCATGAGAGAGCCCCAGTAAAGCCAGTGACTCAGCCCCTGTAATAGGGTTAGAGGCAGAGAATCCCAGTGGAAAGAGGGGAACCGGCCAGGCAGAGACAGCAAGGGTGGTTCGTTGCTCCAGAGCCTTTCCGTTCAACCTCCCACTCCTGGGCCAGACTACACTCAATCATATGACCCACTGAAGAGATGAGTCTTCAGTAGAGACTTAAAGGTTGAGACCGAGTTTGCGTCTCTGACATGGGTAGGCAGACCGTTCCATAAAAATGGAGCTCTATAGGAGAAAGCCCTGCCTCCAGCTGTTTGCTTAAAAATTCTAGGGACAATTAGGAGGCCTGCGTCTTGTGACCGTAGCGTACGTGTAGGTATGTACGGCAGGACCAAATCAGAGAGATAGATAGGAGCAAGCCCATGTAATGCTTTGTAGGTTAGCAGTAAAACCTTGAAATCAGCCCTTGCTTTGACAGGAAGCCAGTGTAGAGAGGCTAGCACTGGAGTAATATGATCCAATTTTTTGGTTCTAGTCAGGATTCTAGCAGCCGTATTTAGCACTAACTGAAGTTTATTTAGTGCTTTATCCGGGTAGCCGGAAAGTAGAGCATTGCAGTAGTCTAACCTGGAAGTGACAAAAGCATGGATTCATTTTTCTGCATAATTTTTGGACAGAAAGTTCCTGATTTTTGCAATGTTTCGTAGATGGAAAAAAGCTGTCCTTGAAATGGTCTTGATATGTTCTTCAAAAGAGAGATCAGGGTCCAGAGTAACGCCGAGGTCCTTCACAGTTTTATTTGAGACGACTGTACAACCATTAAGATTAATTGTCAGATTCAACAGAAGATCTCTTTGTTTCTTGGGACCTAGAACAAGCATCTCTGTTTTGTCCGAGTTTAAAAGTAGAAAGTTTGCAGCCATCCACTTCCTTATGTCTGAAACACATTCTTCTAGCAAGGGCAATTTTGGGGCTTCACCATGTTTAATTGAAATGTACAGCTGTGTGTCATCTGCATAGCAGTGAAAGTTAACATTATGTTTTCGAATAACATCCCCAAGAGGTAAAATATATAGTGAAAACAAAAGTGGTCCTAAAACGGAACCTTGAGGAACACCGAAATTTACAGTTGATTTGTCAGAGGACAGACCATTCACAGAGACAAACTGATATCTTTCCGACAGATAAGATCTAAACCAGGCCAGAACTTGTCCGTGTAGACCAATTTGGGTTTCCAATCTCTCCAAAAGAATGTGGTGATCGATGGTATCAAAAGCAGCACTAAGGTCTAGGAGCACGAGGACAGATGCAGAGCCTCGGTCCGATGCCATTAAAATGTCATTTACCACCTTCACAAGTGCCGTCTCAGTGCTATGATGGGGTCTAAAACCAGACTGAAGCATTTCGTATACATTGTTTGTCTTCAGGAAGGCAGTGAGTTGTTGCGCAACAGCCTTTTCTAAAATTTTTGAGAGGAATGGAAGATTCGATATAGGCCGATAGTTTTTTATATTTTCTGGGTCAAGGTTTGGCTTTTTCAAGAGAGGCTTTATTACTGCCACTTTTAATGAGTTTGGTACACATCTTCCTGTGACATCGGGTGGTGTAGGTGTCCTGGAGGGCAGATAGAAACTTACTACCCTCTCCACTACTTTCCCGTCGATGTGGATAGGGGGGTGTTCCCTCTGCTGTTTCCCTATGGGGGAATAGGGTGCAATAGTGCACTATAGAGGGAATAGGGTGTCATAGTGCCCTATAGAGGGAATATGGTGTCATAGTGCCCTATAAACGGAATAGGGTGCCATAGTGCCCTATAGAGGGAATAGGGTGTCATAATGTCCTATAGAGGGAATAGGGTGTGTTAGTGCCCTATAGAGGGAATAGGGTGTCATAGTGTCCTATAGAGGGAATAGGGTGTCATAGTGCCCTATAGAGGGAACAGGGTGTCATAGTGTACTATAAACGGATAGGGTGTCATAGTGTCCTACAGAGGGAATAGGGTGTCATAGTGTCCTATAGAGGGAATAGGGTGTCATAGTGTCCTATAGAGGGAATAGGGTGTCATAGTGTCCTACAGAGGGAATAGGGTGTCATAGTGTCCTACAGAGGGAATAGGGTGTCATAGTGCCCTATAGAGGGAACAGGGTGTCATAGTGCCCTATAGAGGGAACAGGGTGTCATAGTGTCCTATAGAGGGAATAGGGTGTCATAGTGTCCTATAGAGGGAACAGGGTGTCATAGTGTCCTATAGAGGGAATAGGGTGTCATAGTGTCCTATAGAGGGAACAGGGTGTCATAGTGTCCTATAGAGGGAACAGGGTGTCATAGTGTCCTATAGAGGGAATAGGGTGTCATAGTGTCCTATAGAGGGAACAGGGTGTCATAGTGTCCTATAGAGGGAATAGGGTGTCATAGTGCACTACAGAGGGAATAGGGTGTCATAGTGCACTACAGAGGGAATAGGGTGTCATAGTGCACTACAGAGGGAATAGGGTGGCATAGTGCCCTATAGAGGGAATAGGGTGTCATAGTGCACTACAGAGGGAATAGGGTGTCATAGTGCACTACAGAGGGAATAGGGTGTCATAGTGCACTACAGAGGGAATAGGGTGTCATAGTGCACTACAGAGGGAATAGGGTGTCATAGTGCACTACAGAGGGAATAGGGTGGCATAGTGCCCTATAGAGGGAATAGGGTGTCATAGTGCACTACAGGGGGAATAGGGTGTCATAGTGCACTACAGAGGGAATAGGGTGTCATAGTGCACTACAGAGGGAATAGGGTGTCATAGTGCACTACAGAGGGAATAGGGTGTCATAGTGCACTACAGAGGGAATAGGGTGTCATAGTGCACTACAGAGGGAATAGGGTGTCATAGTGCACTACAGAGGGAATAGGGTGTCATAGTGCACTACAGAGGGAATAGGGTGTCATAGTGCACTACAGAGGGAATAGGGTGTCATAGTGCACTACAGACGGAATAGGGTGTCATAGTGCACTACAGAGGGAATAGGGTGTCATAGTGCACTACAGAGGGAATAGGGTGGCATAGTGCCCTATAGAGGGAATAGGGTGTCATAGTGCACTACAGAGGGAATAGGGTGTCATAGTGCACTACAGAGGGAATAGGGTGTCATAGTGCACTACAGAGGGAATAGGGTGTCATATTGCACTACAGACGGAATAGGGTGCAATAGTGCACTACAGAGGGAATGGGGTGTCATAGTGCCCTATAGGGGGAATAGGGTGCAATAGTGCACTTCAGAGGGAATAGGGTGCCATGGTGCACTTCAGAGGGAATAGGGTGCCATGGTGCACTTCAGAGGGAATAGGGTGCCATAAACCAAATAAAATACAATTTTATTTGTCATATACACATGGTTAGCAGATGTTAATGGTCACATACACATGGTTAGCAGATGGTAATGCGAGTGTAGCGAAATGCTTGTGCTTCTAGTTCCGACAATGCAGTAATAACCAATGAGTAATCTAACCTAACAATTTCACAACAACTACCTTATACACAAGTGTAAAGGGATAAAGAATATGTACATAAAGATATATGAATGAGTGATGGTACAGAACGGCATAGGCAAGATGCAGTAGATGGTATAGAGTACAGTATATACATATACATATGAGATTAGTAATGTAGGGTATGTAAACATTATATAATGTGGCATTGTTTAAAGTGGCTAGTGATACATATTTTACATACATTTCTATTATTAAAGTGGCTGGAGTTGAGTCAGTATGTTGGCAGCAGCCACTCAATGTTAGTGGTGGTTGTTTAACAGTCTGATGGCCTTGAGATAGAAGCTGTTTTTCAGTCTCTCGGTCCCTGCTTTGATGCACCTGTACTGACCTCGCCTTCTGGATGATAGCGGGGTGAACAGGCAGTGGCTCGGGTGGTTGTTGTCCTTGATGATCTTTATGGTCTTCCTGTGACATCGGGTGGTGTAGGTGTCCTGGAGGGCAGATAGAAACTTACTACCCTCTCCACTACTTTCCCGTCGATGTGGATAGGGGGGTATTCCCTCTGCTGTTTCCCTATGGGGGAATAGGGTGCAATAGTGCACTATAGAGGGAATAGGGTGTCATAGTGCCCTATAGAGGGAATATGGTGTCATAGTGCCCTATAGAAGGAATAGGGTGTCATAGTGCCCTATAAACGGAATAGGGTGTCATAGTGCCCTATAGAGGGAATAGGGTGTCATAGTGCCCTATAGAGGGAATAGGGTGTCATAGTGCCCTATAGAAGGAATAGGGTGTCATAGTGCCCTATAAACGGAATAGGGTGTCATAGTGCCCTATAGAGGGAATAGTGACACCCTATTCCCTCTATAGGGCACTATGACACCCTATTCCGTTTATAGGGCACTATGACACCCTATTCCTTCTATAGGGCACTATGACACCCTATTCCCTCTATAGGGCACTATGACACCCTATTCCCTCTATAGTTCCCTATAGAGGGCATTGGGTGTCATAGTGCCCTATAGAGGGAATATGGTGTCATAGTGCCCTATAAACAGAATAGGGTGTCATAGTGCCCTATAGAGGGAATAGGGTGTCATAGTGCCCTATAGAGGGAATAGGGTGGCATAGTGCCCTATAGAGGGAATAGGGTGGCATAGTGCCCTATAGAGGGAATAGGGTGTCATAGTGTCCTATAGAGGGAATAGGGTGTCATAGTGTCCTATAGAGGGAATAGGGTGGCATAGTGCCCTATAGAGGGAATAGGGTGGCATAGTGCCCTATAGAGGGAATAGGGTGTCATAGTGTCCTATAGAGGGAACAGGGTGTCATAGTGTCCTATAGAGGGAACAGGGTGTCATAGTGTCCTATAGAGGGAATAGGGTGTCATAGTGCCCTATAGAGGGAATAGGGTGTCATAGTGTCCTATAGAGGGAATAGGGTGTCATAGTGCCCTATAGAGGGAATAGGGTGTCATAGTGTCCTATAAACGGAATAGGGTGTCATAGTGCCCTATAGAGGGAATAGGGTGTCATAGTGCCCTATAGAGGGAATAGGGTGTCATAGTGCCCTATAGAAGGAATAGGGTGTCATAGTGCCCTATAAACGGAATAGGGTGTCATAGTGCCCTATAGAGGGAATAGGGTGTCATAGTTCCCTATAGAGGGCATAGGGTGTCATAGTGCCCTATAGAGGGAATATGGTGTCATAGTGCCCTATAAACAGAATAGGGTGTCATAGTGCCCTATAGAGGGAATAGGGTGTCATAGTGCCCTATAGAGGGAATAGGGTGTCATAGTGCCCTATAGAGGGAATAGGGTGTCATAGTGCCCTATAGAGGGAATAGGGTGTCATAGTGTCCTATAGAGGGAATAGGGTGTCATAGTGTCCTACAGAGGGAATAGGGTGTCATAGTGTCCTACAGAGGGAATAGGGTGTCATAGTGCCCTATAGAGGGAACAGGGTGTCATAGTGTCCTATAGAGGGAATAGGGTGTCATAGTGTCCTATAGAGGGAACAGGGTGTCATAGTGTCCTATAGAGGGAATAGGGTGTCATAGTGTCCTATAGAGGGAACAGGGTGTCATAGTGTCCTATAGAGGGAACAGGGTGTCATAGTGTCCTATAGAGGGAATAGGGTGTCATAGTGCCCTATAGAGGGAATAGGGTGTCATAGTGTCCTATAGAGGGAAAAGGGTGTCATAGTGTCCTATAGAGGGAATAGGGTGTCATAGTGCCCTATAGAGGGAATAGGGTGTCATAGTGTCCTATAGAGGGAGTAGGGTGTCATAGTGTCCTACAGAGGGAATAGGGTGTCATAGTGTCCTACAGAGGGAATAGGGTGTCATAGTGTCCTATAGAGGGAACAGGGTGTCATAGTGTCCTATAGAGGGAATAGGGTGTCATAGTGTCCTACAGAGGGAATAGGGTGTCATAGTGCCCTATAGAGGGAATAGGGTGTCATAGTGCCCTATAGAGGGAATAGGGTGTCATAGTGCCCTATAGAGGGAATAGGGTGTCATAGTGTCCTATAGAGGGAATAGGGTGTCATAGTGCCCTATAGAGGGAATAGGGTGTCATAGTGCCCTATAGAGGGAATAGGGTGTCATAGTGTCCTATAGAGGGAATAGGGTGTCATAGTGTCCTACAGAGGGAATAGGGTCCATTTCAGACCAAACCCTGTACTTATTTAATTCATTTGATCCTGGAAACACAACTGCACAGTCAACCGGTCAAAGAGTCAGTAGAGTCCCACAAGTAATTGCATTTTCAACTCATTTAATAGATTTTTTAGCACACTTACAATCGGGGGGGTATTCTTTGAATACCCATCAGCATTACGTTCTGCAGCCTACCTACATATTTTCCTATGCTACACACACATGACATTTTGACAAATTCAGACAAGAATGTTTACAATAGCAAATGGAAAATCTAGGCAGTGCTCTCATAGACGTAGTTGGCCTCACTTAAGTCCCCACGACATAGAGTATTGAGTGTGTCCCCAAATGGCGCCCTATTCCCTATATATAGTGCACTACTTTTGAAAAGTAGTGCACTATATAGGGAATATAATGTTACTTCGGATGCACCCTTGGATTTATATACCACACATAATAAATGAACAGCATCTAATGATGTGAGTCTCAGACCATATTACCGACACTATAGTCTAATGATATGAGTCTCAGACCATATTACTGACACTATAGTCTAATGATATGAGTCTCAGACCATATTACTGACACTATAGTCTAATGATGTGAGTCTCAGACCATATTACTGACACTATAGTCTAATGATATGAGTCTCAGACCATATTACTGACACTATAGTCTAATGATATGAGTCTCAGACCATATTACTGACACTTTAGTCTAATGATATGAGTCTCAGACCATGTTACTGACACAATAGTCTAATGATGTGAGTCTCAGACCATATTACTGACACTTTAGTCTAATGATATGAGTCTCAGACCATATTACTGACACAATAGTCTAATGATGTGAGTCTCAGACCATATTACTGACACTATAGTCTAATGATATGAGTCTCAGACCATATTACTGACACAATAGTCTAATGATGTGAGTCTCAGACCATATTACCGACACTATAGTCTAATGATGTGAGTCTCAGACCATATTACTGACACTATAGTCTAATGATGTGAGTCTCAGACCATGTTACTGACACTATAGTCTAATGATGTGAGTCTCAGACCATATTACTGACACTATAGTCTAATGATGTGAGTCTCAGACCATATTACCGACACTATAGTCTAATGATGTGAGTCTCAGACCATATTACTGACACTATAGTCTAATGATGTGAGTCTCAGACCATGTTACTGACACTATAGTCTAATGATATGAGTCTCAGACCATATTACCGACACTATAGTCTAATGATGTGAGTCTCAGAACATATTACTGACACTATAGTCTAATGATGTGAGTCTCAGACCATATTACTGACACTATAGTCTAATGATATGAGTCTCAGACCATATTACCGACACTATAGTCTAATGACATGAGTCTCAGACCATATTACTGACACAATAGTCTAATGATGTGAGTCTCAGAACATATTACTGACACTATAGTCTAATGATGTGAGTCTCAGACCATATTACTGACACTATAGTCTAATGATATGAGTCTCAGACCATATTACCGACACTATAGTCTAATGACATGAGTCTCAGACCATATTACTGACACTATAGTCTAATGACATGAGTCTCAGACCATATTACTGACACTATAGTCTAATGATGTGAGTCTCAGACCATATTACTGACACTATAGTCTAATGATATGAGTCTCAGACCATATTACTGACACTATAGTCTAATGACATGAGTCTCAGACCATATTACTGACACTATAGTCTAATGACATGAGTCTCAGACCATATTACTGACACTATAGTCTAATGATGTGAGTCTCAGACCATATTACTGACACTATAGTCTAATGATATGAGTCTCAGACCATATTACCGACACTATAGTCTAATGACATGAGTCTCAGACCATATTACTGACACAATAGTCTAATGACATGCAGTTGTGTTGTTGTAGTACAATAAAGAGATGTGACATCTTCTGTGATGGTTCTGCCTGACACAGAACCATTCTGATACATCCACAGACATAGTGCTTTCCTTCTGTACAGAACCCCATACAAACTGACACATCCATAGAAAACACCGCAATGTGGCGACTGACTCGTTCCCTATCAAGCACTAGCGAGCTGTAACTGAACGTGTGGGATGGAGCTTGTGATGAGGATGGATCTTAGAGCTGATTACGGTGTATCCCATTGCCCCTGAGGTTGGTTCTTGGCTTGAACAGGTGAAGTAGCCTTTAGCTCAACAGGCTAATCATGACTTTCTCCACAGGGAGTGTGGCTATAGTGTCCCTTGCAGTGACCGGGATTTGAACAGCAACAGGAGTGACCTGGTTAACACGCGTGCCTATCACAAAAAGACACTGTGCACACATCACAAACCCTTGACAAATGTGGCCTCGTTTTGTGCTAGATTCACTGTGCTTTGCTATGCATGCTGGCAATACAGTGTCCTTGATTTCTTCAATTTCTCTAATATAGTACATGATTGTCTTTGAGAGTGTTGCAGTCTATTAGTCTTTAGCGAATACCCTGCAAGGAAATTGAGCCCTCCATCCATCCCTCCCTCAACTACCTCATACCCTTCATCCATCCCTCCCTCAACTACCTCATACCCTCCATCCATCCCTCCCTCAACTACCTCATACCCTCCATCCATCCCTCCCTCAACTACCTCATACCCTCCATCCATCCCTCCCTCAACTACCTCATACCCTCCATCCATCCCTCCCTCAACTACCTCATACCCTCCATCCATCCCTCCCTCTTTCTTTCTCTCTTCCTGTGCCTTTGTTTATAGCCTCATTGTTTTAATCATGTTACTATTTCCTGTGTTACTTTTTTTTTTATTACCTAGTCACTTTAACCCCTACCCACATATATATACTGTATTACCTCAATTACCTCAACTACCTCATACCCTTGGACATTGACTCAGTACTGGTACTCGTTGTATATAGTCTAGTAATTACCTCAACTACCTCATACCCCTGGGTATTGACTCAGTACTGGTACTCGTATCAAGTCTAGTAATTACCTCAATGACCTCATACCCCTGGGTATTGACTCAGTACTGGTACTCGTTGTATATAGTCTAGTAATTACCTCAACTACCTCATACCCCTGGGTATTGACTCAGTACTGGTACTCGTTGTTTAAAGTCTAGTAATTACCTCAATGACCTCATACCCCTGGGCATTGACTCAGTACTGGTACTCCTTGTATATAGTCTTGTAATTACCTCAACAACCTCATACCCCTGGGCATTGACTCAGTACTGGTACTCCTTGTATATAGTCTAGTAATTACCTCAACGACCTCATACCCCTGGACATTGACTCAATACTGGTACTCCTTGTATATAGTCTAGTAATTACCTCAACGACCTCATACCCCTGGACATTGACTCAATACTGGTACTCATTGTATATACACTACCGTTCAAAAGTTTGGGGTCAAATGTTTTTGAAAGAGTTCCTCTGTCCGGTGTCTGTGTTCTTTTGCCCATCTTAATATTTTTTTTTAATTGGTCAGTCTGAGATATGGCTTTTTCTTTGCAACTCTTCCTAGAAGGCCAGAATCCCGGAGTCGCCTCTTCACTGTTGACGTTGAGACTGGTGATTTGTGGGTACTATTTAATGAAGCTGCCAGTTGAGGACTTGTGAGGCGTATGTTTCTCAAACTAAACACTCAAATGTACTTGTTCTCTTGCTCAGTTGTGCACCGGGGCCTCACACTCCTCTTTATATTCTGGTTAGAGCCAGTTTGCGCTGTTCTGTGAAGGGAGTAGTACACAGCGTTGTACGAGATCTTCAGTTTCTTGGCAAATTCTCGCATGGAATAGCCTTCATTTCTCAGAACAAGAATAGACTGACTTTCAGAAGAAAGTTCTTTGTTTCTGGCCATTTTGAGCCTGTAATCAAACCCACAAATGCTGATGCTCCAGATACTCAACTAGTCTAAGGAAGGCCAGTTTTATTGCTTCTTTTATCAGTACAACAGTTTTCAGCAGTGCTAACATAATTGCCAAAGTGTTTTCTAATGATCAATTAGCCTTTTTAAAATGATAAACTTGGATTAGCTAACACAACGTCCCATTGGAACACAGGAGTGATGGTTGCTGATAAAGGGCCTCTGTACGACTATGTAGATATTCCATAACAACATTAACAATGCCAACATTATTTCTGATCAATTTGATGTTATTTTAATGGACAAAAAAAATTGCTTTTCTTAAAAAAAACAAGGACATTTCTAAGTGACCCCAAACTTTTGAATGGTAGTGTCGTGTAGTTATTACCTCAACTACCTCGTACCCCTGGGCAGTGACTCAGTACTGGTACTCCTTGTTTATAGCCTCGTTATTGTTTTTATTGTGATATTATTTCCTTTTGTTGTGCAAATATTTGTCTTACTTTTTAACTCTGCACTGTTGGGAATGGGCTTTATCCCTCCCTCCTTCCCTAACTCCCCGCCTCCCTCCTTCCCCCTCCCCTTCTTCCCCTCCTCCCTCCCTCCCTCCCACCCCTGCCTTCCCTTTCCCTCCCTCCCACCCTTCCTCTCCCTCCCTCCCCTGCCTTCCCTTTCCCTCCCTCCCACCCTTCCTCTCCCTCCCTCCCCTGCCTTCCCTTTCCCTCCCTCCCACCCTTCCTCTCCCTCCCTCCCCTGCCTTCCCTTTCCCTCCCTCTCCCTCCCACCCCTGCCTTCCCTTTCCCTCCCTCCCACCCTTCCTCTCCCTCCCACCCTCCCCCTCCTTCCCCTCCTCCCTCCCTCACCCTCCCCATCCTTCCTCTCCCTCCCTCCCTCCCCTGGCTCCCCTCCTTACCCTCCCTCCCTCCCTCCTTCCCCCTCCCCTCCCTCCCTCCCTCCCTCCCTCCCTCCCCTTAGAGACGGTACTTCCTCAGCAGTTCTTGTTGCCACATGTACTTCCTCTCCGGGAAGCGTTCAGGAATCCTGATCCTGTGGAAGTCCTGGATGCACCTCTCCAGCTCCTGCTCCGGTGTTAACTTCTCCTTGTTGGCCTTCCTCTTGGCTGCAGCGTCCCGGTGCTCCCTGATCCCCATGGTCCTCACACGGAGCAGGTCCGTCTTCCTCCTCACCTCCGACGGCTGGAGCAGCTGAACGGGACCTTTATTGAGGAGGGGGGAGTAGAAGAAGAAGAACAAGAGATTTTATTTGACAGATGCCTTTCAAAACACCCAAGGTCACCCAAGGTCACCCAAGGGGAAAGGTGTAAAACAGGAGGTACAAGAGGAGAGGTACACCCACACCTTTCTTCAGTGGCCGTTCCAGGGTCTGGGCGATGGGGTGAGGCTGTCGGCTGACCGAACCACAGATGACAGTGCCCTGAGGGGAGCTGGCTTCTGATTGGGTCTCGGAACAGGAAGTAGAGAGCTCGTTCAAAGAAGTGCCGCTCTCTCCCTCACGCTCGCTCCTGTGGCTCTTGCAGCAGCAGTCGCAGTGGGACGAGGACCACCTGGATGGGCCACCTGGAGAAGACAGGTGTGTAGACACGCAGACACACAACATTGAGTTTCATCTTGAATGACACCTGATTTCCATAACTGAAGTGACAAAAGAAGATAGAGACTGCAGGCTATAGTTCACAAATGACTCACATATTGAATTCATCAATTATCATAGAAGTGAGTAAATGTGAGGGAATCCTCACACAATACGTCATTATTAGTTAACGAGCTCTCGGCCTACACTGACAGATGTATAATCAAACAGACCAGTTACTAAACAGACAAATCCTGACAAATGACCATAGCCCAATGTCATCAAGACATCTTCAATAGGAAGCATCACTGACCTTTCCTTACTGAGCCTCTGAGTGTGTGTGTGTGTGTGTGTGTGTCTGCTGGATGAACTACACATTACTAAAAGTATTTGGACACCTACTTGTCGAACATCAACCAATCAAATTAATTTATAAAGCCCTTTTTACATCAGCCGATGTCACAAAGTGCTACACAGAAACCCAGCCTAAAGGCGCTCTTTAGTCCAGAGGCGCTCTTTAGTCCAGAGGCGCACTTCAGTCCAGAGGCGCCCTTCACTCCAGACTCGCCCTCCAGTCCGGAGCCTGCAGTGCAGCCCCTCAGTCCAAAGGCGCCCCTCAGTCCAGAGGCACCCTTCAGTCCAGTGGCGCCCTCCGGGGCTCTCTACGAGGGTCTTCAGTCCGGGGTCGGCGGTGATGGTCCACTTCCCTCACCAGAGCCGCCACCGCGGAGTAATGCCCACCCAGACCCTCCCCTATAGGTTCAGGTTTTGCGGCCGGAGTCCGCACCTTTGGGGGAGGTACTGTCACGGCCTGACCGTAGAGAGCTTTTTATGTCTCTATTTTTGGTTAGGTCAGGGTGTGATTTGGGTGGGCATTCTATGGTCATGTTTCTATGTTTTCTATTTCTTTGTGTTTGGCCAGATATGGTTCTCAATCAGGGACAGCTGTCTATCGTTGTCTCTGATTGGGAATCATACTTAGGTAACGTTTTTCTCTCCTTCTGTGTGGCATCTTGTTCTTCGTTTGTGACCAGGTAGTTTGCACTACGAAGCTGTTCGGTCGTTGTTTTCTTTATTGTTTTGTTTTGTCTAAAAGTTTCACTTCAACAATAAATATTATGTGGAACTCAAGGAACGCTGCGCATTGGTCTCATCATTCCGACGACAGCCGTTACAACATGGGCTTGCTCCTACCTATCTTTCCAATTTGGTCCTGCTGTACATACTTACATGTACGCTACGGTCACAAGACGCATGCCTCCTTATTGTCCCTAGAATTTCTAAGCAAACAGCTGGAGGCAGGGCTTTCTCCTATAGAGCTCCATTTTTATGGAATGGTATGCCTATCCAGTTGAGTCACTGACGTGATCTCCCTGTCCGGGTTGGCACCCCCCTCGGATTCGTGCCGTGAAGAGATCTTTGTGGGCTATACTCTGCCTTGTATCAGGGTAGTAGGTTGGTGGTTTGAAGATATCCCTCTAGTGGTGTGGGGGCTGTGCTTTGGCAAAGTGGGTGGGATTATATCCTGCCTGGTTGGCCCTGTCCAGGGGTATTGTGGGACGGTGCCACAGTGTCTCCCATCCCCTCCTGCCTCCAGTATTTATGCTACAATAGTTTATGTGTTGTGGGTCTACGGTCAGTCTGTTATATCTGGAGTATTTCTCCTGTCTTATCTGGTGTTCTGTGTGAATTTAAGTATGCTCCCTCTAGTTCTTTCTTTCTTTCTTTCTTTCTTTCTTTCTTTCTTTCTTCTCGGAAGACCTGAGCCCTAGGACCATGCCTCAGGACTACCTGTCCTCCAGTTTCAACTGTTCTACCTGCGGCTATGGAAACCTGACCTGTTCACCGAACGTGCTACCTTGTCCCGGACCTGCTGTTTTCGACTCTCTCTCTCTCTACCGCACCTGCTGTCTCTAACTCTGAATGATCGGCTATGAAAAGCCAACTGACATTTACTCCTGAGCTGCTGGCCTGTTGCACCCTCTACAACCACTGTGATTATTATTATTTGACTTAATTAACGTCATTTTTCTCATTTCGTAGCAGATTAGGATAATTTACTCAGCAGGTTAGGAGAATTTACGTAGCAGGTTAGGGGAATTCGGTTAAGGTTAGGAAAAAGGTTAGGGTTAGCTAAAATGCTAAAAAAATATATACTTTTGACGTTAATTTGACAAAAGCTGGATCCTTTTAGCCATGACCCCTTTTTGGCCTAGATTACATGGTTGCATTCAAGACAAGGTCGTTTTTATTGATCTGTCGTCAGTGTTGGCAGAGTAGGCCTAGACTACAATCACATTAAAAAAGATTATGCTAATATCTCCAGTTATATAAAGTGTAGTAGAATTGCATGAAATGTTTATCAAAATCCAAATTTTTCCAGTGCAAAGGAAAGAAACGTCTCTGCCATAGCCTATAATTCCTATGCCAATAGAGTTTATTAATAGCCTAAATTATCACTATCCAATCTTCTCATCACATTAGGAATAGTAGACCTACATTAGTCTGTAAATGCGATGATTGACACATGCAATCCTTTGTTATAAAGGTGTATAAAAATTGCTTCCCCAAAACTTGAAACTCACGCAACACATGCTAATAGCTAGACTACATGCTAATAGCTAGACTACAAGCTAATAGCTAGACTACTTGCTAATAGCTAGACTACAAGCTAATAGCTAGACTACATGCTAATAGCTAGACTACAAGCTAATAGCTAGACTACAAGCTAATAGCTAGACTACAAGCTAATAGCTAGACTACATGCTAATAGCTAGACTACATGCTAATAGCTAGACTACATGCTAATAGCTAGACTACATGCTAATAGCTAGACTACATGCTAATAGCTAGACTACAAGCTAATATCTAGACTACAAGCTAATAGCTAGACTACGTGCTAATAGCTAGACTACGTGCTAATAGCTAGACTACGTGCTAATAGCTAGACTACATGCTAATAGCTAGACTACATGCTATCTAGCTAGCTAATTTTGGCTAATTTAGTGTAGTGTTGTTGTGTAATACCTGGCTAGCATAGCTAAACTAAACTCAAAATTGATCCGACTTGACTTACCAGTCAGTGATGAAATGATCACTGCAGACCCTGTACTGACTGCTGTCGGACAAAAAGGTTTCTTGGCTTTTCTGACAGTTCTTGAGACTTATCTTATTGGTGTCACCAACGGTGTTTCATGATTGCGGGGAATCTGTAAACATATATTTTCCTGTTGTCTTTCCTGCCTTGTTAGAGCAGCCAAATACTCCACAGAAAATGACCGTGGTGATGAATCAACTTATTTTAGGCACTTGTTGTTGTTGTTGTTGTTGTTGTCAGAAGAATTAACGCGGTGATCTTCCAACATGGCCGCCAGGAGGCATCATACGTCATCTGCAAGCCCTAAAGGGTTCTACCTGGAACCACAAAGGGTTCTACCTGGAATCAAAAAGGGTTCCACCTGGAACCAAAAAGGGTTCTACCTGGAACCACAAAGGGTTCTACCTGGAATCAAAAAGGTTTCCACCTGGAACCAAAAAGGGTTCTCCACCTGGAACCAAAAAGGGTTCCACCTGGAACCAAAAAGGGTTATCCTATGGGGACAGCCGAAGAACCCTCTTGGAACCCTTTTTTTCTATGAGTGTACATAGTGCACTACTTTTGGCTGTCTAAAGGGTATGGGTTGCCATTTGGGACGAAACTTAAAACATCATTAATCTTGAGTGTTACACATGCAGTAGGAGCAGATTGAGGTTGCTGAGATGAAGGAGGAGGAGTGAATTGTGTGGGTCAGAATGTCTTTTTGACCTGCTGTCAGTGAGGATTGATACGAGCAGTAAAACTGACAGTGGTTCAACTGCCTGTGGATATGCCCTCATACACACACTTAAACACTCATTCACAGACACTCACACAGCCTCTGGATATGCTCTGAATAGGATGTTTTTCAGTAGACGCCTTACCAAGATAAAATGTTACTGTCTTCTGAACCTGACCAGCTAATGAAAGAAGGCGAAGGTGCTGGGAAGGTTAGGAGGAAAACAGAAGACTACAGCTGGGAAGGTTAGGAGGAAAACATAAGACTACAGCTGGGAAGGTTAGGAGGAAAACAGAAGACTACAGCTGGGAAGGTTAGGAGGAAAACAGAAGACTACAGCTGGGAAGGTTAGGAGGAAAACAGAAGACTACAGCTGGGAAGGTTAGGAGGAAAACAGAAGACTACAGCTGGGAAGGTTAGGAGGAAAACAGAAGACTACAGCTGGGAAGGTTAGGAGGAAAACAGAAGACTACAGCTGGGAAGGTTAGGAGGAAAACAGAAGACTACAGCTGGGAAGGTTAGGAGGAAAACAGAAGACTACAGCTGGGAAGGTTAGGAGGAAAACAGAAGACTACAGCTGGGAAGGTTAGGAGGAAAACAGAAGACTACAGCTGGGAAGGTTAGGAGGAAAACAGAAGACTACAGCTGGGAAGGTTAGGAGGAAAACAGAAGACTACAGCTGGGAAGGTTAGGAGGAAAACAGAAGACTACAGCTGGGAAGGTTAGGAGGAAAACAGAAGACTACAGCTGGGAAGGTTAGGAGGAAAACAGAAGACTACAGCTGGGAAGGTTAGGAGGAAAACAGAAGACTACAGCTGGGAAGGTTAGGAGGAAAACAGAAGACTACAGCTGGGAAGGTTAGGAGGAAAACAGAAGACTACAGCTGGGAAGATTAGGAGGAAAACAGAAGACTACAGCTGGGAAGGTTAGGAGGAAAACAGAAGACTACGACTGGGAAGGTTAGGAGGAAAACAGAAGACTACAGCTGGGAAGATTAGGAGGAAAACAGAAGACTACAGCTGGGAAGGTTAGGAGGAAAACAGAAGACTACGACTGGGAAGGTTAGGAGGAAAACAGAAGACTACGACTGGGAAGGTTAGGAGGAAAACAGAAGACTACAGCTGGGAAGGTTAGGAGGAAAACAGAAGACTACGACTGGGAAGGTTAGGAGGAAAACAGAAGACTACAGCTGGGAAGGTTAGGAGGAAAACAGAAGACTACAGCTGGGAAGGTTAGGAGGAAAACATAAGACTACAGCTGGGAAGGTTAGGAGGAAAACAGAAGACTACGACTGGGAAGGTTAGGAGGAAAACAGAAGACTACGACTGGGAAGGTTAGGAGGAAAACAGAAGACTACAGCTAGGAAGGTTAGGAGGAAAACAGAAGACTACAGCTGGGAAGGTTAGGAGGAAAACAGAAGACTACAGCTGGGAAGGTTAGGAGGAAAACAGAAGACTACAGCTGGGAAGGTTAGGAGGAAAACAGAAGACTACAGCTGGGAAGGTTAGGAGGAAAACAGAAGACTACAGCTGGGAAGTTTAGGAGGAAAACAGAAGACTACAGCTGGGAAGGTTAGGAGGAAAACAGAAGACTACAGCTGGGAAGGTTAGGAGGAAAACAGAAGACTACAGCTGGGAAGGTTAGGAGGAAAACAGAAGACTACAGCTGGGAAGGTTAGGAGGAAAACAGAAGACTACGACTGGGAAGGTTAGGAGGAAAACAGAAGACTACAGCGGGGAAGGTTAGGAGGAAAACAGAAGACTACAGCTGGGAAGGTTTATTTTCATATTTGTTTTATATTCACTCATGTCTTTGTAGCTCCTCTGAAGAAACACTTTCCATTTCAACTTTCCAAGTTCTGTTTTGTCAATTTCCTATATCCTGTCTGGGAAGACTTCTCTCTGCTCTCCGTGGCTTACACGAATACAACTCTATTAAACAATAATCAAACTACTCACGCATAGACAGTCTAAATGGACAAAAACATCCTACATGTAATTGTTTTCCCAATATCAGGCTCTAGTCTCAACCGTAATAACGGTCTCACTAAGAGCAATCATTGGGCCATTACCTGCAGAGAGCACATGCATACAGTGTCTACATCCCAAATGGCACCCTATTCCCAACACAGTGCACTACTTTTGACCAGGGGCCCATAGAGCTCTGGTGAAACGTAGTGCACTGTGTATGGAATAGGGTGCCATTTGGGACGTGGACAGTGTGTACACCAATTGATATGGAACAGGGAGCTTAGTTCAACCGGGATTTGAGCCTCTCAGCTTTTCACTGTAATTACAGCCTTATCTCTGCATGTTGATGTGATTGCATTAGTCTGATAGCGGAGAGAGAGCGAGACAGTGGCTAACAGCTTTTTTAATGACTAATCCATGGCAGAGTCACAAATGGCACCCTATTTCCTATATAGTGCACTACTTTTGGCCAGAGCCCTATGAGTCCTGCACTATAATAGGGAATAGGGTGCAATTTGGGACGGGATCTGTGAGGAAAGAGGCAAATCAGACCACCTCCTCAGAAAGAGAATCAGACTGCATCGGGGGCTGTGCCCACCAACATTCAGGCATGATGGACGTTTTACTGGAGAGAGAGGGGAGAACGGGGAGTAGAGAGAGAATCCTGTTCCTGAAATGACGTTGGGTTTTTTCTGTAGTGTTAAAGGTTTGTTTACATCATGAATTTTCTGTATAGAAAATAAACCTTCAACAGCACAGAAAAAAACATGTAACTGCCCTGAAATGTCTATGATGCTATTATGGGTTTCTGGGAGAGTGAGAGAGAGAGATAGAGATATAGAGGGGGTGGTGAATGTCCTTGTGACATTCCAGGCTATATTCTTTCACAGTACAGAACTCTCCCCTCCTCCCCACTCCTCTACCTCTGCCCTCTTCTCCTCTGCCCTCCTCTCCTCTACCTCTCCCATCCTCTCCACTCCTCTACCTCTCCCCTCCTCTCCTCTGCCCTCCTCTCCTCTACCTCTCCCCTCCTCTCCTCTGTCCTCCTCTCCTCTACCTCTCCCCTCCTCTCCTCTGCCCTCCTCTACCTCTCCTCTACCTCTCCCCTCCTTTCCTCTGCCCTGCTCTCCTCTGCCCTGCTCTCCTCTGCCCTGCTCTCCTCTGCCCTGCCCTCCTCTCCACTCATCTCCACTCTTCTCCCCTCCTCTGCCCTCCTCTTACTCTACCCCTCCCCTCCTCTCCTATCCACTCAACTCCCCTCCTCTGCCCTCCTCTTCCTCTCCTCTACCTCTCCCCTCCTCACCTCTCCCTCTCCCCTCTGTTATTGATGAGATTGCTCACACACAGTCAGTAAGTCAGCGAGGTAGCTCTGCTCTGCAGGAGAGCCCCACACATGCAGCCTCTATAATGGTGCTGGAATATGATATATGTGAGGCTACATAGATTTATCCTAGAAGATACATGGAGTTGTTAGTTGTGTTGACTTCGGAAAATGTAAAGCATTAGAATTCTTTATATCGTTCACAAAACTCCATTCATGATGTTTCACAAAAATCCCATAACACACCTCCTCAGTCAACTTCTCTGCTCAGCCAATAGAAACATCACAATTAATTTCCATGTAATGGCCCTGAAATGTGTATGATGCTATTATCTGGTTTCTGGCCTTGTTCCTAGACGATCAGGCCTTGTTCCTAGACGACCAGGCCTTGTTCCTAGACGACCACGCCTTGTTCCTAGACGACCAGGCCTTGTTCCTAGACGACCACGCCTTGTTCCTAGACGACCACGCTTTGTTCCTAGACGACCACAATATTTCATCTCTTCCTCTACATTAGCGAGATATCATTTTTGTAAAACATGTGATCTGCTATTCCACCCCTGACACAGTCAGACACACCCAGGTAGACTCACCCAGAGAACCCTACCCAGAAAGACTCACCCAGAACCACACACACAGCTGAGGGGTGTGAATAAGTCTGAATAAATCTGAATAATCTAGAATAAGGCTGATTGTCTTGGTGCTGCCTGGTGCAGTAAACTTCTCTATTTCATCATGAAGTAGCCCATCTGTTCTGACATCATCTCCAAACCAACCTCTCTCTCTCTCTTTCTAACACACCACACACTCTTTCTAACACACCACACACTCTTTCTAACACACATTAGATATTCTGTCCCCCTATTTTCCAACTGACTCCCTCTGTCTCCAGTGAGTTCCTCCGACTGACTCCCTCTGTCTCCAGCGAGTTCCTACTCCAACTGACTCCCTCTGTCTCCAGTGGTTTCCTCCAACTGACTCCCTCTGTCTTCAGTGGTTTCCTCCAACTGACACCCTGTCTCCAGTGAGTTCCGCCAACTGACTCCCTCTGTCTCCAGCGAGTTCCTACTCCAACTGACTCCCTCTGTCTCCAGTGGTTTCCTCCAACTGACACCCTGTCTCCAGTGAGTTCCGCCAACTGACTCCCTCTGTCTCCAGCGAGTTCCTACTCCAACTGACTCCCTCTGTCTCCAGTGGTTTCCTCCAACTGACTCCCTCTGTCTCCAGTGAGTTCCTCCAACTGACTCCCTCTGTTTCCAGTGAGTTCCTCCAACTGACTCCCGCTGTCTCCAGTGAGTTCCTCCTCCGACAGACTCCCTCTGTCTCCAGTGAGTTCCTCCTCCGACAGACTCCCTCTGTCTCCAGTGAGTTCCTCCTCCGACAGACTCCCTCTGTCTCCAGTGAGTTCCTCAAACGGACTCCCTCTGTCTCCAGTGAGTTCCTCAAACGGACTCCCTCTGTCTCCAGTGAGTTTCTCCAACTGACTCCCTCTGTCTCCAGTGGTTTCCTCCAACTGACTCCCTCTGTCTCCAGTGAGATCCTACTCCAACTGACTCCCTCTGTCTCCAGTGAGTTCCTACTCCAACTGACTAACTCTGTCTCCAGTGGTTTCCTCCAACTGACTCCCTCTGTCTCCAGTGAGTTCCTACTCCAACTGACTCCCTCTGTCTCCAGTGAGTTCCTACTCCAACTGACTCCCTCTGTCTCCAGTGAGTTCCACCAACTGACTCACTCTGTCTCCAGTGGTTTCCTCCAACTGACTCCCTCTGTCTACAGTGGCTTCCTCCAACTGACTCCCTCTGTCTCCAGTGAGTTCCTCCAACTGACTCCCTCTGTCTCCAGTGGTTTCCTCTGACTGACTCCCTCTGTCTCCAGTGGTTTCCTCCAACTAACTCCCTCTGTCTGCAGTGAGTTCCTCCAACTGACTCCCTCTGTCTCCAGTGAGTTCCTCCAACTGACTCACTCTGTCTCCAGTGGTTTCCTCCAACTGACTCCCTCTGTCTCCAGTGAGTTCCTCCAACTGACTCCCTCTGTCTCCAGTGGTTTCCTCTGACTGACTCCCTCTGTCTCCAGTGGTTTCCTCCAACTAACTCCCTCTGTCTGCAGTGAGTTCCTCCAACTGACTCCCTCTGTCTCCAGTGGTTTCCTCCTTCGAGTGACTCCCTCTGTCTCCAGTGAGTTCCTCCTCCGAGTGACTCCCTCTGTCTCCAGTAGTTTCATCCAACTGACTCCCTCTGTCTCCAGTGAGTTCCTCCTCCGACTGACTCCCTCTGTCTCCAGTGAGTTCCTCCGACTGACTCGCTCTGTCTCCAGTGAGTTCCTCCTCCGACTGACTCCCTCTGTCTCCAGTGAGTTCCTCCTCCGACTGACTCCCTCTGTCTCCAGTGAGTTCCTCCGACTGACTCCCTCTGTCTCCAGTGAGTTCCTCCTCCGACAGACTCCCTCTGTCTCCAGTGAGTTCCTCAGCCAACTGATTCCCTCTGTCTCCAGTGAGATCCTCCTCCGACAGACTCCCTCTGTCTCCAGTGAGTTCCTCAAACGGACTCCCTCTGTCTCCAGTGAGTTCCTCCAACTGACTCCCTCTGTCTCCAGTGAGTTTCTCCAACTGACTCCCTCTGTCTCCAGTGGTTTCCTCCAACTGACTCCCTCTGTCTCCAGTGAGATCCTACTCCAACTGACTCCCTCTGTCTCCAGTGAGTTCCTACTCCAACTGACTAACTCTGTCTCCAGTGGTTTCCTCCAACTGACTCCCTCTGTCTGCAGTGAGTTCCTACTCCAACTGACTCCCTCTGTCTCCAGTGAGTTCCTCCAACTGACTCACTCTGTCTCCAGTGGTTTCCTCCAACTGACTCCCTCTGTCTCCAGTGGCTTCCTCCAACTGACTCCCTCTGTCTCCAGTGAGTTCCTCCAACTGACTCCCTCTGTCTCCAGTGGTTTCCTCTGACTGACTCCCTCTGTCTCCAGTGGTTTCCTCCAACTAACTCCCTCTGTCTGCAGTGAGTTCCTCCAACTGACTCCCTCTGTCTCCAGTGAGTTCCTCCAACTGACTCACTCTGTCTCCAGTGGTTTCCTCCAACTGACTCCCTCTGTCTCCAGTGGCTTCCTCCAACTGACTCCCTCTGTCTCCAGTGAGTTCCTCCAACTGACTCCCTCTGTCTCCAGTGGTTTCCTCTGACTGACTCCCTCTGTCTCCAGTGGTTTCCTCCAACTAACTCCCTCTGTCTGCAGTGAGTTCCTCCAACTGACTCCCTCTGTCTCCAGTGGTTTCCTCCTTCGAGTGACTCCCTCTGTCTCCAGTGAGTTCCTCCTCCGAGTGACTCCCTCTGTCTCCAGTAGTTTCCTCCAACTGACTCCCTCTGTCTCCAGTGAGTTCCTCCTCCGACTGACTCCCTCTGTCTCCAGTGAGTTCCTCCTCCGACAGACTCCCTCTGTCTCTAGTTAGTTCCTCCGACTGACTCCCTCTGTCTCCAGTGAGTTCCTCCTACGACTGACTCCCTCTGTCTCCAGTGAGTTCCTCCGACTGACTCGCTCTGTCTCCAGTGAGTTCCTCCTCCGACTGACTCCCTCTGTCTCCAGTGAGTTCCTCCTGCGACTGACTCCCTCTGTCTCCAGTGAGTTCCTCCGACTGACTCCCTCTGTCTCCAGTGAGTTCCTCAGCCAACTGATTCCCTCTGTCTCCAGTGAGATCCTCCTTCGACAGACTCCCTCTGTCTCCAGTGAGTTCCTCTGACTGACTCCCTCTGTCTCCAGTGGTTTCCTCCAACTGACTCTCTCTGTCTCCAGTGAGTTCCTCCGACTGACTCCCTCTGTCTCCAGTGAGTTCCTCCTCCGACTGCCTCCCTCTGTCTCCAGTGAGTTCCTCCTCCAACAGACTCTCTCTGTCTCCAGTGAGTTCCTCCGACTGACTCCCTCCGTCTCCAGTGAGTTCCTCATCCAACTGACTCCCTCTGTCTCCAGTGAGTTCTTCCAACTGACTTCCTCTGTCTCCAGTGAGTTCCTCCTCCGACTGACTCCCTCTGTCTCCAGTGAGTTTCTCCTCCGACAGACTCCCTCTGTCTCCAGTGAGTTTCTCCTCCGACAGACTCCCTCTGTCTCCAGTGAATTCCTCATCCAACTGAATCCCTCTGTCTCCAGTGGTTTCCTCCAACTGACCCCTCTGTCTCCAGTGAGTTCCTCTGACTGACTCCCTCTATCTCCAGTGGTTTCCTCCAACTGACTCCCTCTGTCTCCAGTGGTTTCCTCCAACTGACTCCCTCTGTCTGCAGTGAGTTCCTCCAACTGACTCCCTCTGTCTCCAGTGGTTTTCTCCTCCGAGTGACTCCCTCTGTCTCCAGTGAGTTCCTCCTCCGACTGACTCCCTCTGTCTCCAGTGAGTTTCTCCTCCGACAGACTCCCTCTGTCTCCAGTGAATTCCTCATCCAACTGAATCCCTCTGTCTCCAGTGGTTTCCTCCAACTGACCCCTCTGTCTTCAGTGAGTTCCTCTGACTGACTCCCTCTATCTCCAGTGGTTTCCTCCAACTGACTCCCTCTGTCTCCAGTGAGTTCCTCCTCCGACAGACTCCCTCTGTCTCCAGTGAGTTCCCCCTCCGACTGACTCCCTCTGTCTCCAGTGAGTTCCTCCTCCGACAAACTCCCTCTGTCTCCAGTGAGTTCCTCATCCAACTGACTCCCTCTGTCTCCAGTGAGTTCCTCCTCCGACAGACTCCCTCTGTCTCCAGTGAGTTCCTTCGACTGGCTCCTTCTGTCTCCAGTGAGTTCCTCCAACTGACTCCCTCTGTCTCCAGTGAGTTCCTCCTCCGACTGACTCCCTCTGTCTCCAGTGGTTTCCTCCAACTGACTCCCTCTGTCTCCAGTGAGTTCCTTCGACTGACTCCCTCTGTCTCCAGTGAGTTCCTCCTCCGACTGCCTCCCTCTGTCTCCAGTGAGTTCCTCCTCCGACTGCCTCCCTCTGTCTCCAATGAGTTCCTCCTCCAACAGACTGCCTCTGTCTCCAGTGAGTTCCTCCGACTGACTCTCTCTGTCTCCAGTGAGTTCCTCCTCCGACTGACTCCCTCTGTCTCCAGTGAGTTTCTCCTCCTACAGACTCCCTCTGTCTCCAGTGAATTCCTCCTCCGACTGAATCCCTCTGTCTCCAGTGAGATCCTCCTCCGACTGACTCCCATCTGTCTCCAGTGAATTCCTCCATCTGACTCCGTCCCTGTCACCGCCTTAGGACATGCCTTGTTTATGTGCTTGTTAAGTCACAAATTAGGCCAGAGCATCCTTGCAGGGGTATGAGCTAGCTAGCCTGGCAGAGATAGCAGGCATGAATGTCCTTGTACAGACAGAGAGACAGAGGGGGGGTGGGTAGGGGAGAGAGAGCGAGCGAGAGAGAAAGTGGGAGACAGAGAGAGAGAGGGGAAGAGAGAGAGGGGGAGAGAGAGAGGGGGAGAAAGAGAGAGAGAGAGGGGGGGATAGAGAGAGGAGAAAAGAGAAAGAGGGGGACAGAGAGAGAGGGGGAGAGAAAGATAGATAATGGTGGTCCAAAAAAGGTCCAGTCTCCAGGACCACGAATACAAATTCCTTCTAGACACCGTTGCCCTAGAGCACACAAAAAACTATACATACCTCGGCCTAAACTTCAGCGCCACAGTTAACTTCCACAAAGCTGTGAATGAGCTGAGAGACAAGGCAAGAAGGGCCTTCTATGCCATCAAAAGGAACATATAATTCAACATACCAATTAGAATCTGGCTAAAAATACTTGAATCAGTTACAGAACCCATTGCCCTTTATGGTTGTGAGGAATTCATAAATTGAAACTCTGCATGCAGAATTCTGCAAAAATATTCTCAGTGTACAACATAACACACCAAATAATGCATGCAGAGCAGAATTAGGCCAATACCCGCTAATTATCAAAATCCAGAAAAGAGCTGTTCATTTCTACAACCACCTAAAAAGAAGTGATTGCCAAACCTTCCATAGCAAAGCCATGACCTACAGAGAGATGAACCTGGAGAAAAGTCCCCTTAGCAAGATGGTCCTGGGCTTCTGTTCACAAACACAAACACATCCAACACAACCCCAGGACAGCAACACAGTCAGACCCAACCAAATCATGAGAAAACAAAAAGATAATTACTTTACACATGGGAAAGCATTAACAAAACAACAGAGCAAACTAGAATGTTATTTGGCCCTAAACAGAGAGTACATAGTGGCAGAATACCTGACCACTGTGACTGACCCAAACTTAAGGAAAGCTTTGACTATGTACAGACTCAGTGAGCATAGCCTTGCTATTGAGAAAGGCCCCCGAAGGCAGACCTGGCTCTCAAGAGAAGACAGGCTATGTGCACACTGCCCACAAAATGAGGTGGAAACTGAGCTGCACTTCCTAACCTCCTGCACAATATATGACCATATTAGAGACATATATTTCCCTCAGATTACACAGAGCCACAAGGAATTCGAAAACAAATCAAATTTTGATAAACTCCCATATCTACTGGGTGAAATGGGCCCCCGAGTGGTGTAGTGGTCTAAGGCACTGCATCTCAATGCTTGAGGCAACACTACAGACACCCTGGTTTGATTCCAGGCTGTATCACAACCGGCCTTGATTGGGAGTCCCACAGGGTGGGGCTCAATTTAGCCCAGCTTTCTCCAGGTTTGGCCGGTGTAGGCCGTCATTGTAAATAATAATTTGTTCTTGACTGACTTGCTTCGTTAAATAAAGGTTAAAAAAATAAAAATACCAAAGTGTGCAATCACAGCAGCAATCACCATTGTAAATACCCTTTTCCACTGTAACTATTTGCAAATAATATGACATTTGAAATGTCTTTATTCTTTTTGAACTTTTGTGAGTGTAATGCTTACTATTAATTTGTATAGTTTATTTCACTTGCTTTGGCAATGTCAAAAATATGATTCCCATGCCAATAAAGCCCTTCGATAGAAATGTAAAATAATTGAGAGAGAAAGAGGTAGAGAGAGAGACAAGGAAATCCAGCATACTCAGACAGTTAAGCACAATAAGTATGGGTAGTTTTCAGTGTCTCAGTGTTAGCCACAATAAGTATGGGTAGTTTTCAGTGTCTCAGTGTTAGCCACAATAAGTATGGGTAGTTTTCATAGTGTCTCAGTGTTAGCCACAATAAGTATGGGTAGTTTTCAGTGTCTCAGTGTTAGCCACAATAAGTATGGGTAGTTTTCAGTGTCTCAGTGTTAGCCACAATAAGTATGGGTAGTTTTCATAGTGTCTCAGTGTTAGCCACAATAAGTATGGGTAGTTTTCATAGTGTCTCAGTGTTAGCCACAATAAGTATGGGTAGTTTTCAGTGTCTCAGTGTTAGCCACAATAAGTATGGGTAGTTTTCAGTGTCTCAGTGTTAGCCACAATAAGTATGGGTAGTTTTCAGTGTCTCAGTGTTAGCCACAATAAGTATGGGTAGTTTTCAGTGTCTCAGTGTTAGCCACAATAAGTATGGGTAGTTTTCATAGTGTCTCAGTTTTAGCCACAATAAGTATGGGTAGTTTTCAGTGTCTCAGTGTTAGCCACAATAAGTATGGGTAGTTTTCATAGTGTCTCAGTTTTAGCCACAATAAGTATGGGTAGTTTTCAGTGTCTCAGTGTTAGCCACAATAAGTATGGGTAGTTTTCAGTGTCTCAGTGTTAGCCACAATAAGTATGGGTAGTTTTCAGTGTCTCAGTGTTAGCCACAATAAGTATGGGTAGTTTTCATAGTGTCTCAGTGTTAGCCACAATACGTATGGGTAGTTTTCAGTGTCTCAGTGTTAGCCACAATAAGTATGGGTAGTTTTCAGTGTCTCAGTGTTAGCCACAATAACTATGGGTAGTTTTCAGTGTCTCAGTGTTAGCCACAATAAGTATGGGTAGTTTTCAGTGTCTCAGTGTTAGCCACAATAAGTATGGGTAGTTTTCATAGTGTCTCAGTGTTAGCCACAATAAGTATGGGTAGTTTTCAGTGTCTCAGTGTTAGCCACAATAAGTATGGGTAGTTTTCAGTGTCTCAGTGTTAGCCACAATAAGTATGGGTAGTTTTCATAGTGTCTCAGTGTTAGCCACAATAAGTATGGGTAGTTTTCATAGTGTCTCAGTGTTAGCCACAATAAGTATGGGTAGTTTTCAGTGTCTCAGTGTTAGCCACAATAAGTATGGGTAGTTTTCAGTGTCTCAGTGTTAGCCACAATAAGTATGGGTAGTTTTCAGTGTCTCAGTGTTAGCCACAATAAGTATGGGTAGTTTTCAGTGTATCAGTGTTAGCCACAATAAGTATGGGTAGTTTTCAGTGTCTCAGTGTTAGCCACAATAAGTATGGGTAGTTTTCAGTGTCTCAGTGGTAGCCACAATAAGTATAGGTAGTTTTCAGTGTCTCAGTGTTAGCCACAATAAGTATGGGTAGTTTTCAGTGTCTCAGTGTTAGCCACAATAAGTATGGGTAGTTTTCATAGTGTCTCAGTGTTAGCCACAATAAGTATGGGTAGTTTTCAGTGTATCAGTGTTAGCCACAGTAAGTATGGGTAGTTTTCAGTGTCTCAGTGTTAGCCACAATAAGTATGGGTAGTTTTCAGTGTATCAGTGTAGGAGGGCTGATCTAAGATCAGTCCCCATCTTTCCATGTAATCTCATTCCTCATAATATAAAGTCAAAATGTATCTTAGATCAGCACTACTCTAGCACAGAAAGAGCAAGGCTCATTTGAAGAGGTCAGGATTGGGGGTGACTCCAGGGTACCGCCAGGGGTTGATTTGATTTAAAAAGGACCTCTTTGGACCAATCCAAGGACAAGTTAGATGGTTAGAAGCCCACCAGTCTATACATTAGAGTTAGATGGTTAGAAGCCCACCAGTCTATACATCAGAGTTAGATGGTTAGAAGACCACCAGTCTATATATCAGAGTTAGATGGTTAGAAGCCCACCAGTCTATATATCAGAGTTAGATGGTTAGAAGACCACCAGTCTATATATCAGAGTTAGATGGTTAGAAGACAACCAGTCTATATATCAGAGTTAGATGGTTAGAAGACCACCAGTCTATATATCAGCGTTAGATGGTTAGAAGCCCGCCAGTCTATATATCAGAGTTAGATGGTTAGAAGACAACCAGTCTATATATCAGAGTTAGATGGTTAGAAGACCACCAGTCTATATATCAGCGTTAGATGGTTAGAAGCCCGCCAGTCTATATATCAGAGTTAGATGGTTAGAAGACCACCAGTCTATATATCAGAGTTAGATGGTTAGAAGCCCACCAGTCTATATATCAGAGTTAGATGGTTAGAAGCCCACCAGTCTATATATCAGAGTTAGATGGTTAGAAGCCCACCAGTCTATATATCAGAGTTAGATGGTTAGAAGCCCACCAGTCTATATATCAGAGTTAGATGGTTAGAAGCCCACCAGTCTATATTTCAGAGTTAGATGGTTAGAAGCCCACCAGTCTATATATCAGAGTTAGATGGTTAGAAGACCACCAGTCTATATATCAGAGTTAGATGGTTAGAAGACCACCAGTCTATATATCAGAGTTAGATGGTTAGAAGCCCACCAGTCTATATAGCAGAGTTAGATGGTTAGAAGCCCACCAGTCTATATAACAGAGTTAGATGGTTAGAAGCCCACCAGTCTATATATCAGAGTTAGATGGTTAGAAGCCCACCAGTCTATATAGCAGAGTTAGATGATTAGAAGCCCACCAGTCTATATATCAGAGTTAGATGGTTAGAAGCCCACCAGTCTATATATCAGAGTTAGATGGTTAGAAGCCCACCAGTCTATATATCAGAGTTAGAAGCCCACCAGTCTATATATCAGAGTTAAATGGTTAGAAGCCCACCAGTCTATATAGCAGAGTTAGAAGCCCACCAGTCTATATATCAGAGTTAGAAGCCCACCAGTCTATATAGCAGAGTTAGAAGCCCACCAGTCTATATAGCAGAGTTAGATGGTTAGAATCCCACCAGTCTATATAGCAGAGTTAGATGGTTAGAAGCCCACCAGTCTATATAGCAGAGTTAGAAGCCCACCAGTCTATATAACAGAGTTAGATGGTTAGAAGACCACCAGTCTATATAGCAGAGTTAGATGGTTAGAAGCCCACCAGTCTATATAACAGAGTTAGATGGTTAGAAGACCACCAGTCTATATAGCAGAGTTAGATGGTTAGAAGCCCACCAGTCTATATAGCAGAGTTAGAAGCCCACCAGCCTATATAACAGAGTTAGATGGTTAGAATCCCACCAGTCTATATAACAGAGTTAGATGGTTAGAAGCCCACCAGTCTATATAACAGAGTTAGATGGTTAGAAGCCCACCAGTCTATATAGCAGAGTTAGATGGTTAGAAGACCACCAGTCTATATAGCAGAGTTAGAAGACCACCAGTCTATATATCAGAGTTAGATGGTTAGAAGACCACCAGTCTATATAGCAGAGTTAGATGGTTAGAAGCCCACCAGTCTATATAGCAGAGTTAGAAGCCCACCAGTCTATATAACAGAGTTAGATGGTTAGAAGACCACCAGTCTATATAGCAGAGTTAGATGGTTAGAAGCCCACCAGTCTATATAGCAGAGTTAGAAGCCCACCAGTCTATATAACAGAGTTAGATGGTTAGAAGACCACCAGTCTATATAGCAGAGTTAGATGGTTAGAAGCCCACCAGTCTATATAGCAGAGTTAGATGGTTAGAAGCCCACCAGTCTATATAGCAGAGTTAGAAGCCCACCAGTCTATGTAGCAGAGTTAGAAGCCCACCAGTCTATATAGCAGAGTTAGAAGACCACCAGTCTATATAGCAGAGTTAGAAGACCACCAGTCTATATATAGCAGAGTTAGATGGTTAGAAGCCCACCAGTCTATATAGCAGAATTAGAAGACCACCAGTCTATATAGCAGAGTTAGAAGACCACCAGTCTATACAGCAGAGTCGTGCCAGTCTGACTCATCACCAGCCTTGCTGTCCACTTGCAAAGTGACAATTACATCTTTCTGATTGACAATGACAAGTGGAAGTTGGAAGACACACACTTTGAGTGTTGTCGGGCTGGCTGTGTGTCTTACTGGGGGGATGAAAAAACATGCAAGGCGATGTCCCTTCCTCAGTCCTAGATCCCCCATCCCTTCCCCCCATTCCTCCATCCCCCCTTCCTCCGTTGCTCCTCGCTGATGGCGTGAGATGAGAGAGGGATGAGACAGGGAGAGAGGGATGAGACAGGGAGAGAGGGATGAGAGAGGGAGAGAGGGAGAGAGGGATGAGACAGGGAGAGAGGGATGAGAGAGGGATGAGACAGGGAGAAAGGGATGAGACAGGGAGAAAGGGATGAGACAGGGAGAGAGGGATGAGAGAGGGATGAGACAGGGAGAGAGGGATGAGAGAGGGATGAGACAGGGAGAGAAGGATGAGAGAGGGATGAGACAGGGAGAGAAGGATGAGAGAGGGATGAGACAGGGAGACAGGGATGAGAGAGGGGTGAGACAGGGAGACAGGGAGAGAGGGATGAGAGAGGGAGACAGGGAGAGAGGGATGAGAGAGGGATGAGAAAGGGATGAGACAGGGAGAGAGGGATGAGAGAGGGATGAGACAGGGAGAAAGGGATGAGACAGGGAGAAAGGGATGAGACAGGGAGAGAGGGATGAGACAGGGAGAGAGGGATGAGACAGGGAGAGAGGGATGAGACAGGGAGAGAGGGATGAGACAGGGAGAGAGGGATGAGACAGGGATGAGACAGGGATGAGACAGGGAGAGAGGGGTGAGACAGGGAGAGAGGGATGAGACAAGGAGAGAGGGATGAGACAGGGAGAGAGGGATGAGACAGGAGAGAGGGATGAGACAGGAGAGAGGGATGAGACAGGGAGAGAGGGATGAGACAGGGAGAGAGGGATGAGACAGGGAGAGAGGGAGAATCAGAGAGAGGAAGTAGCATTAGGCAGATAGAGAAGGATACTGTCTGGAGAATTGTCATAACATAAATTATGCTGAGAGAGAGAGAGAGAGAGGTGGGGGGAGATATGTGAGACAGGGAGAGAGGCATAATTGCAGGGAGCAAGGGAGAGGGATAATGGCTGGGAGAGAGGGAGAGTGATAATGGCAGGGAGAGAGGGAGAGGGATAATGGCAGGGAGAGAGGGGGGGGTAATGGCAGGGAGAGGGATAAGACAGGGAGAGGGGGAGAGGGATAAGACAGGGAGAGGGGGAGAGGGATAAGACAGGGAGAGGGGGATGAGACAGGGAGAGAGGGATGAAACGGAGAGAGGGGTGAGAAAGGGAGAGAAGGATGAGACAGGGAGAGAGGGATGAAACGGAGAGAGGGGTGAGAAAGGGAGAGAAGGATGAGACAGGGAGAGAGGTATGAGAAGCCCACTATTTTGTGGGAAGAGTCACCTAAGCAAGCTGGTCCTGGGGCTCTGTTCACAAACAGACCCCACAGAGCCCCAGGACAGCAACACAATTAGACCCAACCAAATCATGAGAAAACTAAAAGATAATTACTTGACACATTGTAAAGAATTTACAAAAAAAATGCACAAACTTGAATGATATTTGGCCCTAAACAAAGAGTACACAGTGGCAGAATACCTGACCACTGTGACTGACCCAAAATTAAGGAACACTTTGACTATGTACAGACTCAGTGAGCATAGCCTTGCTATTGAGAAAGGCCGTTAGGAAAGCTTTGACTATGTACAGACTCAGTGAGCATAGCCTTGCTATTGAGAAAGGCCGTTGGGAAAGCTTTGACTATGTACAGACTCAGTGAGCATAGCCTTGCTATTGAGAAAGGCCGCGGAAGGCAAAACTGGCTCTCAAGGGAAAACAGGCTATGTTCACACTGCCCACAAAATGAGGTGGAAACTGAGCTGCACTTCCTAACCTCCTGCCCAATGTATGACCATACTAGAGACACATATTTCCCTTAGATTACACAGACCCACAAAGAATTTGAAAACAAACCCAATTTTGATAAACTCCCATATCTACTGGGTGAAATACCACAGTGTGCCATCACAGCAGCAAGATTTGTGACCTGTTGCCACAAGAAAAGGGCAACCAGTGAAAAACAAACACCATTATAAATACAACCTATATTTATGTTTATTTATTTCCCCTTTTGTACTTTAACTATTTGTACATCGTTACAACACTGTATATAGACATAATATGGCATTTGTAATGTCTTTATTCTTTTGGAACTTGTATGAGTGTAATGTTTACTGTTCATTTTTATTGTTTATTTCACTAGTTCACATGTTTTGTAAATGTAAACATATGTTTCCGATGCCAATAAAGCCCCTTGAATTGAATTGAATTGAATTGAGAGAGAGAGTAATTATTATTAGGCAGATAGAGAAGGATACAGTCTGGAGAATTGTGAGAGCGAGTGGAGGGAGAGAGAGATGAGACGGGGAGAGAGAGAGACAGGGGAAGAGAGAGAGGTAGGGGGAGAGAGAGAGACGTGGGGGGAGAGAGAGAAAGGGGTGGGGGGAGAGAGAGGTGGGAAAGAGAGAGAGAGGTGGGGGGAGAGCGAGGGGGGAAAGAGAGAGAGAGGTGTGGGGCGAGAGAGAGAGAGGTGGGGAGAGAGAGAGAGAGGTGGAGAGAGGTGGAGAGAGAGAGAGAGAGAGGTGGAGAGAGAGAGAGAGAGAGAGAGAAAGAGGTGGGGAGAGAGAGAGAGAGAAAGAGGTGGGGAGAGAGAGAGAGAGAAAGAGGTGGGGAGAGAGAGAAAGAGGTGGGAGAGAAAGAAAGAGGTGGGGAGAGAGAGAAAGAGGTGGGGGGAGAGAGAGAAAGAGGTGGGGGGAGAGAGAGAAAGAGGTGGAGGGAGAGAGAGAAAGAGGTGGAGGGAGAGAGAGAAAGAGGTGGGGGGAGAGAGAGAAAGAGGTGGGGGGAGAGAGAGGGGGGTGGGGGGAGAGAGAGAGAGAGGTGGGGAGAGAGAGAGAGAGGTGGGGAGAGAGAGAGATGGGTGGGGGGAGAGAGAGAGGTGGGGGAGAGAGAGATGGGTGGGGGAGAGAGAGAGGTGGGGGAGAGAGAGAGATGGGTGGGGGAGAGAGAGAGGTGGGTGGGGGAGAGAGAGAGGTGGGTGGGGGGAGAGAGAGAGGTGGGTGGGGGGAGAGAGAGGTGGGTGGGGGGAGAGAGAGGTGGGAGAGAGAGAGAGAGAGAGGTGGGGGAGAAAAGAGAGAGGTGGGGGGAAAGAGAGAGGTGGGGGAGAGAGAGGTGGGGGAGAGAGATGGGGTGGGGGAGAGAGGGGGAGAGAGAGGAGGGTGAGGAGAGAGAGAGAGGTGGGGAGAGAGAGAGGGGGAGAGAGAGAGGTGGGGGGAGAGAGAGAGAGGTGTAGGGAGATGGGGGGAGAGAGATGAGACAGGGAGAGAGAGAGAGAGAGAGAAGTGTGGGGAGAGAGAGAGGTGTGGGGGGAGAGAGAGAGAGGTGGGGGAGAGAGAAAGAATAAAATATTTCCCCTTTATTTAACCGGGTAGGCAAGTTCTCATTTGCAACTGCGACCTGGCCAAGGTAAAGCATAGCAGTTCGACCCATACAACAACACAGAGTTACACATGGAATAAACAAACATACAGTCAATAATACAGTAGAAAAAAAAGTATATATACATTGAGTGCAAATGAGGTAAGATAAGGGAGTTAAGGCAATAAATTGGCCATGGTGGCAAAGTAATTACAATATAGCAATTAAACACTGGAATGGTAGATGTGTGCAGAAGATGAATGTGCAAGTAGAGATACTGGGGTGCAAAGGAGAAAGATAAATAAATAAATACAGTATGGGGATGAGGTAGTTGGATGGGCTATTTAAAGATTGGCTATGTACAGGTGCAGTGATCTGTGAGCTGCTCTGACAGCTGGTGCTTAAAGCTAGTGAGGGAGATAAGCATCTCCAGCTTCAGTGATTTTTGCAGTTCGTTCCAGTCATTGGCAACAGACAACTGGAAGGAAAGGCAGCCAAAGGATGAATTGGCTTTGGGGGTGACCAGTGAAATATACCTGCTGGAGCGGGTGCTACGAGTGGGTGCTGCTATGGTGACCAGTGAGCTGAGATAAGGCGGGGCTTTACCTAGCAAAGACTTGCAGATGACCTGGAGCCATAATGATGGCCCACATTCATCTGTGCTCTTGGGATCCTTCAATGCTGCAAAAATGTTTTAGTACCCTTCCTCGAATCTGTTCCTCGACGCAATCCTGTCTCGGAGCTCTACGGACAATTCCTTTGACTTCATGGCTTGGTTTTTGCTCTGACATGCACTGTCAACTGTGGGACCTTATATAGACAGGTGTGTGCCTTTCTAAATCATGTCCAATCAATTGAATTTACCACAGGTGGACTCCAATCAAGTTGTAGAAACGTCTCAAGGAAGATCAATGGAAACGGGATGCACTTGAGCATAATTTTGAGTCTCATAGCAAAGGGCCTGAATACTTATGTAAATAAGGTATTTCTGTTTTTTATTTTTATACATTTGCAACAAATTCTAAAAACCTGTTCACAGAGTCCCCTCTAGCATACCAACACAGAGGATACCCATGGCTCCACACACACACACACACTCACTAAAACACACACACACACACATACAAACACACACACTTCCTTCTGCCTTTTCACACTACATCCTGCCTCCTCAGACCTCCTCTCACCTCCCCACACCTCCTTTCCCCTCCTCTCACCTCCTCACACCTCCTCTCACCTCCTCTCACCTCCTCTCATCTCCTTTCACATCCTCACACCTCCTTTCACCTCCTCTCACCTCCTCACACATCCTCTAACCTCCTCACACCTCCTCTCACCTCCTCACACCTCCTCACACTTCCTCACACCTCCTCTCACCTCCTCACACCTCCTCTCACCTCCTCTCACCTCCTCACACATTCTCTCACCGCCTCTCACCTCCTCTCACCTCCTCTCATCTCCTTTCACCTCCTCACACATCCTCTCACCTCCTCTAACCTCCTCACACCTCCTCTCACCTCCTCACACCTCCTCACACTTCCTCACACCTCCTCTCACCTCCTCACACCTCCTCTCACCTCCTCTCACCTCCTCACACATTCTCTCACCGCCTCTCACCTCCTCTCACCTCCTCTCATCTCCTTTCACCTCCTCACACATCCTCTCACCTCCTCTAACCTCCTCACACCTCCTCTCACCTCCTCACACCTCCTCACACTTCCTCTCACCTCCTCACACCTCCTCTCACCTCCTCTCACCTCCTCTCATCTCCTTTCACATCCTCACACCTCCTTTCACCTCCTCTCACCTCCTCACACATCCTCTAACCTCCTCACACCTCCTCTCACCTCCTCACACCTCCTCACACTTCCTCACACCTCCTCTCACCTCCTCACACCTCCTCTCACCTCCTCTCACCTCCTCACACATTCTCTCACCGCCTCTCACCTCCTCTCACCTCCTCTCATCTCCTTTCACCTCCTCACACATCCTCTCACCTCCTCTAACCTCCTCACACCTCCTCTCACCTCCTCACACCTCCTCACACTTCCTCACACCTCCTCTCACCTCCTCACACCTCCTCTCACCTCCTCTCACCTCCTCACACATTCTCTCACCGCCTCTCACCTCCTCTCACCTCCTCTCATCTCCTTTCACCTCCTCACACATCCTCTCACCTCCTCTCATCTCCTCTCACCTCCTCACACCTCCTTGCACCTCCTCTCACTTCCTCACACCTCCTCTCACCTCCTCACACCTCCTCTCACCTCCTCTCACCTCCTCACACCACATCTCACCTCCTCCTACCTCCTCACACCACATCTCACCTCCTCACACCTCCTCACCCTCTACAGCACAGCGTTAAAATGCCAAAATGGCAGGATTTGTGTAAGAAAAGGTATAGAAGTACTGAACTCACTGAGATTAAAGGTAGACTCGGAGAAATGACGTTGTCACGAGCAGCACCGCAGATATTGAGATGAGCGAGATGCAAGATTTCACTCTCACACAGTCACATGCACTTAGTTGTGGAAATGAACCTACTGTGCTGTTTATTTCTGCGTCTGTCTCATATCGCTGAATCTACCTTTTAATATAATGTCAGGTAATGCATCTCTCATCTCTGTCTACCTTTGAGTCTACCTTTGAGGTCCACTGGGTAAAAATAAAAAAAGTGCTACCTAAAATTCTGAGTGTGTGTGTTGGTTTAATGATAGGTTGTGAGAGTGTGTGTTGGTTTAATGATAGGTTGTGAGAGTGTGTGTTGGTTTAATGATAGGTTGTGAGAGTGTGTGTTGGTTTAATGATAGGTTGTGAGAGTGTGTGTTGGTTTAATGATAGGTTGTGAGAGTGTGTGTTGATTTAATGATAGGTTGTGAGAGTGTGTGTTGGTTTAATGATAGGTTGTGAGAGTGTGTGTTGGTTTAATGATAGGTTGTGAGAGTGTGTGTTGGTTATTAATGATAGGTTGTGAGAGTGTGTGTTGGTTTAATGATAGGTTGTGAGAGTGTGTGTTGGTTTAATGATAGGTTGTGAGAGTGTGTGTTGGTTTAATGATAGGTTGTGAGAGTGTGTGTTGGTTTAATGATAGGTTGTGAGAGTGTGTGTTGGTTTAATGATAGGTTGTGAGAGTGTGTGTTGGTTTAATGATAGGTTGTGAGAGTGTGTGTTGGTTTAATGATAGGTTGTGAGAGTGTGTGTTGGTTTAATGATAGGTTGTGAGAGTGTGTGTTGGTTTAATGATAGGTTGTGAGAGTGTGTGTTGGTTTAATGATAGGTTGTGAGAGTGTATGTTGATTTAATGATAGGTTGTGAGAGTGTGTGTTGGTTTAATGATAGGTTGTGAGAGTGTGTGTTGGTTTAATGATAGGTTGTGAGAGTGTGTGTTGGTTTAATGATAGGTTGTGAGAGTGTGTGTTGGTTTAATGATAGGTTGTGAGAGTGTGTGTTGGTTTAATGATAGGTTGTGAGAGTGTGTGTTGGTTTAATGATAGGTTGTGAGAGTGTGTCACGCCCTGACCATAGAGAGCCCTTGGGGTTCTCTATGGTGCAATAGGTCAGAGCGTGACTATGAGTATGGTTCCCATTTGGAGGCAGCTGATGATCGTTGTCTCTAATTGGAGATCATACTTAGTGTGGTCCTTTTCCCACCTGTGTTTGTGGGATATTGTTTTGTTTTGGTTCGGTGCTCTGTGAGCTACGAACTTCACGTTTGTTTATTCTGTGTTTGTTTTTTTGAAGCTTCACTTTAATAAATATGTGGAACTCAACTCACGCTGCGCCTTGGTCCGCTCATTGTGTATACAACGAACGTGACAGTGTGTGTTGGTTTAATGAGAGATTCTGAGAGTGTGTGTTGGTTGTGGTGATAGACTGCATTTTAGTCAAAAAAAAAACTCTATTTAGCATATATCACCATCCTTTCAAACCTCATTTTTGCCTTATACAATTTTCAGAATGCTTGAAACTCCCCCAAGCTCACCTACAAAATGATACATGGCAGGCATTGGCAGCCAGACTATTTCAGAGGAACGATTGATTACCTCATCCCCTCTCCCACTGTACCTCTCTTTCTCTCCCTTTCTCCCCCTCTATGTCCCTCCCTCTCTCTCCCTTTCTCCCCCTCTATGTCCCCCTCTTTCTCTCCCTTTCTCCCCCTCTATGTCCCTCCCTCTCTCTCCCTTTCTCCCCCTCTATGTCCCTCCCTCTCTCTCCCTTTCCCCCCCTCTATGTCCCTCCCTCTCTCTCCCTTTCTCCCCCTCTATGTCCCTCCCTCTCTCTCCCTTTCTCCCCCTCTATGTCCCTCCCTCTCTCTCCCTTTCTCCCCCTCTATGTCCCTCCCTCTCTCTCCCTTTCTCCCCCTCTATGTCCCTCCCTCTCTCTCCCTTTCTCCCCCTCTATGTCCCTCCCTCTCTCTCCCTTTCTCCCCCTCTATGTCCCTCCCTCTCTCTCCCTTTCTCCCCCTCTATGTCCCTCCCTCTCTCTCCCTCTATGTCCCTCCCTCTCTCTCCCTTTCTCCCCCTCTATGTCCCTCCCTCTCTCTCCCTTTCTCCCCCTCTATGTCCCTCCCTCTCTCTCCCTCTATGTCCCTCCCTCTCTCTCCCTTTCTCCCCCTCTATGTCCCTCCCTCTCTCTCCCTCTATGTCCCTCCCTCTCTCTCCCTTTCCCCCTTTCGCCGTTGCTGCTCACAAATTCATTATGGCCACAAATCATCCCATTCAGGGCCATAATGATCCATATCCCATGTGTATTAGCAGATCAGAGTACACATGGGGTGGGAGTAATCTTTCTCTGAGAAAATGTCTCCGATTTTTTTTTGACAGCCCCCCCGTTGATTTGCACAGAATTATAGTGGAAAATATAATTGTCTTTGTCATTACAGACCTGCTTCCTGCTGGTTGCTATTCAATGACACCGATCTCTATGTGACTGCAGTACTCGTGGGGACATTCTATTGCCAGGGTATGTGTCTGAAACCACACCCTATTCACTAGAATGTCCACTACTTACCAGGGCACATAATGCACCATAGAGGGAGTAGACTTCCATTTTGGACACGGAAGTGAGTGTTATGGGCTTTTGTTACCTGGAAAGAACACTGCCTAGTCAGTAGGCCTCTACGTGTAAAGGAGACCCAGGATCACTTTTAAATATAAATAATCCTGGTCAAATTAGAATAATGAAAGTCTTGATAAATTGAACATCTACTATAATATATAGATTCTTACTTTAAACTGGGGCCATCTTAGTGTCACTCTTCAAAATGATTCCTCTCTTTAAAAGGTCTCGGAAAATGCCTATGATAATGATGTGAATGTCTTGATAATGATGTGAATGTCTTGAGAATCAAATCAAATCAAATCGAATCAAATGTATTTGTCACATACACATGGTTAGCAGATGTTAATGCGAGTGTAGCGAAATGCTTGTGTTTCTAGTTCCGACAATGCAGTAATAACCAACGAGTAAGCTAACCTAACAATTCCAAAACTACTACCTTATACACACAAGTGTAAAGGGATAAAGAATATGGACATAAAGATATATGAATGAGTGATGGTACAGAACGGCATAGACAAGATGCAGTAGATGGTATCGAGTACAGTATATACATATGAGATGAGTAATGTAGGGTATGTAAACAAAGTGCCATAGTTTAAATTGGCTAGTGATACATGTATTACATAAAGATGCAGTAGATGATATAGGGTACAGTATATACATATTCATATGAGATTAGTAATGTAGGGTATGTAAACATTATATTAAGTAGCATTGTTTAAAGTGGTTAGTGATATATTTAACATCAATTTCCATCAATTCCCATTATTAAAGTGGCTGGAGTTGAGTCAGTATGTTGGCAGCAGCCACTCAATGTTAGTGGTGGCTGTTTAACAGTCTGATGGCCTTGAGATAGAAGCTGTTTTTCAGTCTCTCGATCCCTGCTTTGATGCACCTGTACTGACCTCGCCTTCTGGATGATAGCGGGGTGAACAGGCAGTGGCTCGGGTGGTTGTGGTCCTTGATGATCTTTATGGCCTTCCTGTGACATCGGGTGGTGTAGGTGTCCTGGAGGGCAGGTAGTTTGCCCCCGGTGATGCGTTGTGCAGACCTCACTACCCTCTGGAGGGCCTTACGGTTGTGGGCGGAGCAGTTGCCGTACCAGGCGGTGATACAGCCCGACAGGATGCTCTCGATTGTGCATCTGTAGAAGTTTGTGAGTGCTTTTGGTGACAAGCAGAATTTCTTCAGCCTCCTGAGGTTGAAGAGGCGCTGCTGCGCCTTCTTCACGACGCTGTCTGTGTGAGTGGACCAATTCAGTTTGTCCGTGATGTGTACGCCGAGGAACTTAAAACGTACTACCCTCTCCACTACTGTCCCATGGATAGGGGGGTGCTCCCTCTGCTGTTTCCTGAAGTCCACAATCATCTCCTTTGTTTTGTTGACGTTGAGTGTGAGGTTATTTTCCTGACACCACACTCCGAGGGCCCTCACCTCCTCCCTGTAGGCCGTCTCGTCGTTGTTGGTAATCAAGCCTACCACTGTAGTGTCGTCCGCAAACTTGATGATTGAGTTGGAGGCGTGCATAGCCACGCAGTCATGGGTGAACAGGGAGTACAGGAGAGGGCTTAGAACGCACCTTTGTGAGGCCCCAGTGTTGAGGATCAGCGGGGTGGAGATGTTGTTACCGACCCTCACCACCTGGGGGCGGCCCGTCAGGAAGTCCAGTACCCAGTTGCACAGGGCGGGGTCGAGACCCAGGGTCTCGAGCTTGATGACGAGTTTGGAGGGTACTATGGTGTTAAATGCTGAGCTGTAGTCGATGAACAGCATTCTCACATAGGTATTCCTCTTGTCCAGATGGGTTAGGTCAGTGTGCAGTGTGGTTGAGATTGCATCGTCTGTGGACCTATTTGGGTGGTAAGCAAATTGGAGTGCGTCTAGGGTGTCAGGTAGGGTGGAGGTGATATGGTCCTTGACTAGTCTCTCAAAGCACTTCACGATGACGGAAGTGAGTGCCACGGGGCGGTAGTCGTTTATTGATACTGATGTGGAAGTTTTGCTAATGATGTGGAAGTTTTGATAATGATTGGGAAGTTTTGGTAATGAATTGGAAGTTTTGATAATGATGTTCAAGTCTTGATACTGATGTGGAAGTCTCCAGTGTATCACTACAAAACATGCAGGATAATATTTTGTGCTGCTTTTGGAAAACATTCTAGCCACTGCCTGAGATAATTAGCCATATTGAGGTAACATCCCAAATGGCACTCTATTCCCTACATAGTGCTCCCCTTTTGTCCTTTTGACCAGAGCCCTATGAACCCTGGTTAAAAGTAGTGCCATTTGGGATGCATCCTGAGTCTGGTCCCTAACGTAAAAACAACGTCATTTAGATCCATTTATCTCCAAGGCAATCGCATTGTCAAGCCTAATCTAATGCATAATAGTCCTAATTAAAACGTACAACCTACATCTGTACTTTTAACACATATGCCCCTGTCTCTTACAATGGGGTGGTTCTTTACAGTGACACAAGCACTGAGGGGCAGTTTTTTTTAAAATCCATATTTACACACACACACACACACACAACTAACCTTGTGGGAGGACACAATTCTGTCCCGTTCAAAATCCTATTTTCCCTAAACCCTGACCCGTACCCTTACCTTAACCTTAGCCCTAACCTTAACCCAAAAATATATTCTATACCCTAACCCTAGCTCCTAACCCTAAAATTAACCCTAGCTCCTAACCCTAAAACTAACCCTAGCTCCTAATCCTAAAACTAACCCTAGCTCCTGACACTAAAACTAACCCTAGCTCCTAACCATAAAACTAACCCTAGCTCCTAATCCTAAAACTAACACTAGCTCCTAACCCTAAAACTAACACTAGCTCGTAACCCTAAAACTAACACTAGCTCCTAACACTAAAACTAACCCTAGCTCCTAACCATAAAACTAACCCTAGCTCCTAACCCTAAAACTAACCCTAGCTCCTAATCCTAAAACTAACCCTAGCTCCTAACCCTAAAACTAACCCTAGCTCCTAATCCTAAAACTAACACTAGCTCCTAACCCTAAAACTAACCCTAGCTCCTAACCCTAAAACGAACCCTAGCTCCTAATCCTAAAACTAACCCTAGCTCCTAACCCTAAAACTAACCTTAGCTCCTAACCCTGAACCTAACCCTCGCTCCTAACCCTAAACCTAACCCTAGCTCCTAACCCTAAACCTAACCCTAGCTCCTAACCCTAAACCTAACCCTAGCTCCTGAGTGCAAGGACACTCATCCATACTGAATGTCTATGTGTGTGACCTCATCCATACCGAATGTCTCAGTGTGTGACCTCATCCGTACCGAATGTCTCAGTGTGTGACCTCATCCGTACCAAATGTCTCAGTGTGTGACCTCATCCATACCGAATGTGTCAGTGTGTGACCTCATCCGTACCGAATGTCTCAGTGTGGGTCCTCATCCATACTGAATGTCTCAGTGTGGGTCCTCATCCATACCGAATGTCTCAGTGTGGGTCCTTATCCATACCGAATGTCTCAGTGTGGGTCCTAATCCATACCGAATGTCTCAGTGTGGGTCCTCATCCATACTGAATGTCTCAGTGTGGGTCCTCATCCATACCGAATGTCTCAGTGTGGGTCCTCATCCATACTGAATGTCTCAGTGTGGGTCCTCATCCATACCGAATGTCTCAGTGTGGGTCCTTATCCATACCGAATGTCTCAGTGTGTGACCTCATCCATCCCAAATGTCTCAGTGTGTGACCTCAACCATACTAAATGTCTCAGTGTGGGTCCTCATCCATACTGAATGTCTCAGTGTGGGTCCTCATCCATACCGAATGTCTCAGTGTGGGTCCTCATCCATACTGAATGTCTCAGTGTGGGACCTCATCCATACTGAATGTCTCAGTGTGGGTCCTCATCCATACTGAATGTCTCAGTGTGGGTCCTCATCCATACCGAATGTCTCAGTGTGGGTCCTTATCCATACCGAATGTCTCAGTGTGTGACCTCATCCATCCCAAATGTCTCAGTGTGTGACCTCAACCATACTAAATGTCTCAGTGTGGGTCCTCATCCATACTGAATGTCTCAGTGTGGGTCCTCATCCATACCGAATGTCTCAGTGTGTGACCTCATCCATCCCAAATGTCTCAGTGTGTGACCTCAACCATACTAAATGTCTCAGTGTGGGTCCTCATCCATACTGAATGTCTCAGTGTGGGTCCTCATCCATACCGAATGTCTCAGTGTGGGTCCTCATCCATACCGAATGTCTCAGTGTGGGTCCTCATCCATACTGAATGTCTCAGTGTGGGTCCTCATCCATACCGAATGTCTCAGTGTGGGTCCTCATCCATACCGAATGTCTCAGTGTGGGTCCTCATCCATACCGAATGTCTCAGTGTGGGTCCTCATCCATACTGAATGTCTCAGTGTGGGTCCTCATCCATACTGAATGTCTCAGTGTGGGTCCTCATCCATACCGAATGTCTCAGTGTGTGACCTCATCCATCCCAAATGTCTCAGTGTGTGACCTCAACCATACTAAATGTCTCAGTGTGGGTCCTCATCCATACTGAATGTCTCAGTGTGGGTCCTCATCCATACCGAATGTCTCAGTGTGGGTCCTCATCCATACCGAATGTCTCAGTGTGTGCTGCTGCCAGCCGCTGTGTTTGCCCTTTTGTAATGTTCTGAACAGAAGATAAACTCAGCTTGCATCCCAAATTGTACCCTAATGGCACCCTAATGGCATTACAGCCCTATGGGCCCTGGTCAAAAGTAGTGTACTATAAAGGGAATGGGGTGGTCCATTTGACATGGTCCATTTGGCACATGATGATATCATTGAAAGAACAACAATTCCTTTTCGTAAAAGGGGTTAGAGTTAGCAAGGGATTGAATCTCATGACTGACTGTTAGACTCACCACAGATGAGTCATTAACAATCAATCAGGCCAGGAAGTAAAGTAAATTGTTAACAGCTGTTCTGGTGCCTGCTGGGAAATGAAGTCAATTCTGGTTTCAGTTTCAGTGTTGCAATAATTTCCTTCTCGGATTATCCCGACTACCCTGGGTCCAGGGAAATGGAGAAGAACAGGGGGTAGAGAAATAGATTAAGAGAGGGTGAGAGAGTGGAGCGAAGGAGAGGAAAGTAAACAGAGGGAGTGATAGAGTGGAGAGAAGGAGAGGAAAGTAAACAGAGAGAGTGATAGGAGACTGAACAAGAGGGGACTCAGAGGAGACAGAGAGTTGAGTTTGAGGCAAAGAGGGAGAGAGAGAGGGCTGAGGCACAGAAGCAGAGAGAGAGGACTGAGGCAGAGAAAGAGACAGAGAGAGAGAGAGAGAGAGAGAGAGGACTGAGGTAGAGAAAGAGACAGAGACAGAGAGAGAGGACTGAGGCAGAGAAAGAGACAGAGAGAGAGAGAGAGGACTGAGGCAGAGAAAGAGACAGAGAGAGAGAGAGGACTGAGGCAGAGAAAGAGACAGAGGGAGAGAGAGAGAGAGGGGAGAAGCAGAGAGAGAGGACTGAGGCAGAGAGAGAGAAGACTGAGGCAGTTATCAATTCAAAATGGAGATGTATGGATAAACCACTTCTCCACTTAGAATCAACTATTAAAGACTACCAGAAGGCATCGGATTCTCCAATTACATTGAATGAACTACAGGACAAAATAAAAACCCTCCAACCCAAAAAGGCCTGTGGTGTTGATGGTGTCCTAAATGAAATGATAAAATACACAGACAACAAATTCCAATTGGCTATACTAAAACTCTTTAACATCATCCTTAGCTCTGGCATCTTTCCCAGTATATGGAACCAAGGACTGATCACCCCAATCTACAAAAGTGGAGACAAATTTTACCACAATAACTACTGTGGGATATGCGTCAACAGCAACCTTGGTAAAATCCTCTGCATTATCATTAACAGCAGACCCGTACATTTCCTCAGCAAAAAGAATGCACAGCAATGTACTGAGCAAATTTCAAATTGGCTTTTTACTAAATTACCGTACGACAGACCACGTATTCACCCTGCACACCCTAATTGACAAAGTAACAAACCAAAACAAAGGCAAAGTCTTCTCATGCTTCGTTTATTTAAAAAAAGCTTTCGACTCAATTTGGCACGAGGGCCTGCCATACAAATTGATGGAAAGTGGTGTTGGGGGAAAAACATACGACATTATGAAATCTGTGTATACGAACAACAAGTGTGTGGTAAAAATTGGCAAAAAACACATTTCTTTCCACGAGGCCTTGGGGTGAGTCAGGGATGCAGCTTAAGCCCCACCCTCTTCAACATATATATATATATATATATATCAACAAATTGGCGAGGCACTAGAACAGTCTGCAGCACCCGGCCTCACCCTACTAGAATCTGAAGTCAAATGTCTACTGTTTGCTGATGATCTTCTGCACAGATTCTGTCAGACCTGGGCCCTGACAGTAAATCTCAGTAAGACAAAAATAATGGTGGTCCTAGAGCATACAAAAAACTATACATGCATTGGCTTAAACATCAGCGCCACAGGTAACTTCCACAAAGATGTTAACAATCAGAGAGGGCCATCTATGCCATCAAAAGGAACATACAATTCGACATAACAATTAGGATCTGGCTAAAAATACTTGAATCAGTTATAGAACCCATTGCCCAAAATTTGGCCAATGGCCAAATAAAAAGTATCCTGTTTCAGGCTCAATGTATAGACCATTCGAACCAATAAAAATGTGCCACATGTAGCTATGAGTCTAGGACTGAAACCCCCACACCGATTCTAATCAGATATTGAACTGAAAAACAACAAACACAAACAGACCCCACAGAGCCCCAGGACCCAACCAATCATGAGAAAACAAGAAGATAATTACTTGACACATTGGAAAGAATTTACAAAAAAACAGAGCAAACTAGAATGCTATTTGGCCCTGAAACAGAGAGTACACAGTGGCAGAATACCTGACCACTGTGACTGACCCAAAATTAAGGAAATCTTTGACTATGTACAGACTTATTGAGCATAGCCTTGCTATTGAGAAAGGCCGCCGTAGGCAGACCTGGCTATCAAGAGAAGACAGGCTATGCTCTCGTGTTTGTCTATAAAACACTTCTGAATAAACTACCTTCTTATTTATCATCACTCATCAATATTAGAATTAGAATTCCTAAAACCAGGTCTCAAGCATGGATTACACTTGAGGCATGCGATTTCCACATGGCTGCCTTTTCCTGCTATGTTCCTTGCCTGTGGAATAGCCTGCAGACTAAACTTAAACTTGAGACTCTTGTCCCCCAGTCGCCCATTTTAAATATTTATTGGAGGATTTGTATTTTTGTATTGCTTGTAACTGTTTCGGGTAATGCTAGTTCTTGTGCTGTTAGGGGAATAACCTGTTAGGGGAATAACCTGTTAGGGGAACAACCTGTTAGGGGAATAACCTGTTAGGGGAATAACCTGTTAGGGGAATAACCTGCTAGGGCAATAACCTGTTAGGGGAATAACCTGTTAGGGGAATAACCTGTTAGGGGAATAACCTGTTAGGGGAATAACCTGCTAGGGCAATAACCTGTTAGGGAATAACCTGTTAGGGCAATAACCTGTTAGGGGAATAACCTGTTAGGGGAATAACCTGTTAGGGGAATAACCTGCTAGGGCAATAACCTGTTAGGGGAACAACCTGTTAGGGCAATAACCTGTTAGGGGAATAACCTGTTAGGGGAATAACCTGTTAGGGGAACAACCTGTTAGGGGAACAACCTGTTAGGGGAATAACCTGTTAGGGGAACAACCTGTTAGGGAATAACCTGTTAGGGCAATAACCTGTTAGGGCAATAACCTGTTAGGGGAATAACCTGTTAGGGGAATAACCTGTTAGGGAATAACCTGTTAGGGCAATAACCTGTTAGGGGAATAACATGTTAGGGGAATAACCTGTTAGGGGAATAACCTGTTAGGGGAATAACCTGTTAGGGGAATAACCTGTTAGGGGAATAACCTGTTAGGGGAATAACCTGTTAGGGAATAACCTGTTAGGGCAATAACCTGTTAGGGCAATAACCTGTTAGGGGAATAACCTGTTAGGGTAATAACCTGTTAGGGGAATAACCTGTTAGGGGAATAACCTGTTAGTAGGATACCCTGTTAGGGGAATAACCTGTTAGGGGAATAACCTGTGTGTAAATGTAACAATCTGCTGCTGTATTTTTTGTGTTATCTGTGATGGTTTTGTTTGTCTTGTGTAGTTCCTTAATCATTGTACCTAACCTGTATGTGTAACATGTATACGCAGGGCCCAGCTGAAACAGATACCTTGGTCTCAGTCTATGTTCCTTGTTGAATAAAGGTATAATATCTGCACACAGACCCACAAAGAATTAGAAAACAAATCCAATTAAGATTTTTTTTTTTTTAAATGTCAATTAAAAATAAAGTACATTACAATAATATATTTCACAGTATGGGGACTGAATGCTTTTTGAACCCATTCTTTCTAAAATTATCTGTCGAAATTGTTGCCACCCCTATTACTAGCCTGTTCAACCTCTCTTTCGTGTCGTCTGAGATTCCCAAAGATTGGAAAGCAGCTGCGGTCATCCCCCTCTTCCAAGGGGGGGAACACTCTTGACCCAAACTGCTACAGACCTATATCTATCCTGCCCTGCCTTTCTAAGGTCTTCGAAAGCCAAGTCAACAAACAGATTACTGACCATTTCGAATCCCACCATACCTTCTCCGCTATGCAATCTCGTTTCAGAGCTGGTCATGGGTGCACCTCAGCCACGCTCAAGGTCATAAACGATATCTTAACCGCCATCGATAAGAAACAATACTGTGCAGCCGTATTAATTGACCTGGCCAAGGCTTTCGACTTTGTCAATCACCACATCCTCATCGGCAGACTCGATAGCCTTGGTTTCTCAAATGATTGCCTCGCCTGGTTCACCAACTACTACTTCTCTGATAGGGTTCAGTGTGTCAAATCGGAGCGCCTGTTGTCCGGGCCTCTGGCAGTCTCTATGGGGGTGCCACAGGGTTCAATTCTTGGACCGAATTCTCTTCTCTGTATACATCAATGATGTCGCTCTTGCTGCTGGTGAGTCCACCTCTACGCAGACGACACCATTCTGTATACTTCTGGCCCTTCTTTGGACACTGTGTTAACAACCCTCCAGGCGAGCTTCAATGCCATACAAATCTCCTTCCGTGGCCTCCAATTGCTCTTAAATACAAGTAAAGCTAAATGCATGCTCTTCAACAGATCGCTGCCTGCACCTGCCTGCCTGTCCAACATCACTACTCTGGACGGTTCTGACTTAGAATACGTGGACAACTACAAACACCTGAGTGTCTGGTTAGACACTAAACTCTCCTTCAGACTCACATTAAGCATCTCCAATCCAAAGTTAAATCTAGAATTGGCTTCTTATTTCGCAACAAAGCATCCTTCACTCGTGCTGCCAAACATACCCTTGTAAAACTGATCATCCTACCGATCCTCGACTTCGGCGATGTCATTTACAAAATAGCCTCCAATACCCTACTCAATAAATTGGATGCAGTCTATCACAGTGCCATCCGTTTTGTCACCAAAGCCCCATACACTACCCACCACTGCGACCTGTATGCTCTTGTTGGCTGGCCCTCGCTTTATACTCGTCGCCAAACCCACTGGCTCCAGGTCATGGCCAGGACGCAATTGTAAATGAGAACTTGTTCTCAACTTGCCTACCTGGTTAAATAAAGGTGTTCTCAACTTGCCTACCTGGTTAAATAAAGGTGAAATAAAAAAATAATAAAAAAAATGCTGAGTTTAGGCTAGACCAGATACATCTTCAATTAGCACTGAGGTGTGAAGTAAGAGGTGTAGAGGCCTTTGGGCCCAACAAGTGGCAGGAGTCTTTGAAGCCCACTCCAGCTGTTCAAAGACCATCCACTGGTATTTTCTACAAGAAATCTGCCTCCAGAAATAAAAGCTTCTCCCAAGTGGGTGACACCTACTCCTGTTACCTGCTTACCTGCTGCACTGCTGCTTGGATTCCACCTGGCAATCTGTTCACCGTCTGTCCTGGCCTGTCTCCCATGTCTGGTACAGGTACCTCCACCACATTCACCCCTCTCTCCCCCTGTCTGGTACAGGTACCTCCACCACACTCACCCCTCTCTCCCCCTGTCTGGTACAGGTACCTCCACCACACTCACCCCTCTCTCCCCCTGTCTGGTACAGGTACCTCCACCACACTCACCCCTCTCTCCCCCTGTCTGGTACAGGTACCTCCACCACACTCACCCCTCTCTCCCCCTGTCTGGTACAGGTACCTCCACCACACTCACCCCTCTCTCCCCCTGTCTGGTACAGGTACCTCCACCACACTCACCCCTCTCTCCCCCTGTCTGGTACAGGTATCTCCACCACACTCACCCCTCTCTCCCCCTGTCTGGTACAGGTACCTCCACCACACTCACCCCTCTCTCCCCCTGTCTGGTACAGGTATCTCCACCACACTCACCCCTCTCTCCCCCTGTCTGGTACAGGTACCTCCACCACACTCACCCCTCTCTCCCCCTGTCTGGTACAGGTACCTCCACCACACTCACCCCTCTCTCCCCCTGTCTGGTACAGGTACCTCCACCACACTCGCCCCTCTCTCCATGGCCTGTCTCCCCCTGTCTGGTACAGGTACCCCCACAACACTCACCCCTCTCTCCCTGTCCTGTCTCCCCCTGTCAGGTACAGGTACCCCCACCACACTCACCCCTCTCTCCCTGTCCTGTCTCCCCTTGTCTGGTACAGGTACCTCCACCACACTCACCTCTCTCTCCACGGCCTGTCTCCCCCTGTCTGGTACAGGTACCCCCACCACTCTCCCCCATACCCTTCCTCTCTCCCCCTGTCTGGTACAGGTACCTGTACCACACTCCACCCTCTCTCCCGAGCTTTAGCTCGCCTCCAGCACGCACTGTTGGGACGAGTGACTCTGAAGTTACAATGGCCAGCACCAAGTTGTTATATATTAATTTTTTTTCTTGTGCATTTAGTTATTTTGGTATTTGCCTCACGACTCCTTTATGCTTTGTTGACTATGAACTTTCTTGTTTACCCAACCGTGGGACAGACTATGTTTGTTCCCACACTCGGGACTCTGGCCTCACATCCTATTCTAACCAACTCTCGCTGGCTTTGTATTCATGTTACCTGATGAAATTGCTGTATAATATGATCTTGTTGCCATCTGATGCACATTCAAATGTCATAAATCAACACTGCAGAGCTCTCCCTGTCCTCTGCAGTGCAGGGATTGTATTACTACTGATGATATCTAGAAATGTGCATGTACACCCTGGCCCATCTACTGTTGCTAGCCCCAATTCTGACTTGTGCTCTGATATCTGCTTCACTGATTTCTGCTCTCGTAAAAGCCTGGGTTTTCTGCACGTTAACACTAGAAGTTTATTACCTAAAATTGATCAATTGAAAGTGTGGGTTCACAGCTCCAATCCAGATGTGTTGGTCAATACTGAGACGTGGTTAAGGAAGAGTGTTTTGAACACTGATGTTAACCTTTCTGGTTATAACCTTTTTCTGCAAGACAGATCTTCCAAAGGTGGGGGAGTGGCAATCTTTACCAAGGATCACCTTCAGTGATTGATTGTCTCCACCAAGTCTGTGCAAAAACAATTTGATTTTCTGGTTTTAAGCATTAAACTTTCAAATTTCAACTTTGTTGACTGGTGCTATCATCCTCCGTCAGCACCGGCCTGCACCCTACCTGCCCTAAGCTCTCTCCTGACCCCTTACAGTAAGTTCAAACTAGGTGACCTAAATTGGGACATACTTAACCCATCTGACCAAGTCCTAAAGCAATGGGACTCCCTAAATCTTCCTCAGATTATTACCAATCCCACAAGGTATGACTCCAAACACTCAGAAAAGGCTATTCTTCTTGATGTTATCCTCACAGATAATCCTGATAGGTATCAGTCTGGTGTTTTCTGTAATGACCTTCGTGATCACTGTTTGACAGCTTGTGTTCGGAATGACTGCTCAGTGAAATTACCTGTCCTGATTTGTCATAGACGCTGTGGTGGTAATGTAAACAAACACGCCCCAATAATGAAAATTTGAATTAAAAACAGGTTCAGCCCCTGGTTCGACAGTGAACTTGCAGAGTTACTCCACTTCAATAATTGCATTTGATGAAAGACTTGGCACATCCATACTCAGGCTGACTGGTTCTCGTTCAGACAAATGAAAAATAAGTGCACTCTGGCTATCCGAAAGGCCAAAGTTAGTTGCTTTAAGGAGCAGTTCTCTCTCTGTGGGTCTAATCCCAAGAAGTTCTGGAAATGGTTAAAGACCTGGAGAATAAACCCTCCTCCTCACAGCTGCCCATGTCCTTTAATGTTGATGTGGTTGTTACTGACAAGAAGCACATGGCTGAGCTCTTTAATCACCACTTAATTAAGTCAGGATTCCTAATTGACTCAGCCATGTCTCCTTGCCCGTCCAACATGTCCTCATCTCCCACCCCTTCTAATGCGACTATCCCCGACACTTCTCCATCTTTTTCCCCTTCCCTGGAAAATAATTCTCCCTGCCGGCAGTCACCTGAGTCCGAGGTGCTAGAGGAGCTCCTGAAACTTGACCCCAAAAAACACCTGGGTCAGATGGTTTAGACCCTTCCATCCTTAAGGTTGCTGCCCCCATCATCGCCAAGCCCAACTCTGACCTTTTTAGCCTATCTCTTCTCTCTGGGGAGGTTCCCATGGCTTGGAAGGCAGCCAAGCAGTGATCCTAACTGTTATAGGTCTATTTCTATGTTGCCCTGTTTATCAAAAGGGTTGGAAAAACTTGTCAATAATCAACAGACTGGCTTTCTTGATATCTATAGTATTCTCTCAGGTACGCAATCTGGTTTCCACTCAGGTTCTGGATATGTCACTGCAACCTAAAGGGTCCTCAATTATGTCACCATTGCCCTTGATTCTAAGCAATGCTATTTTATTGACTTGATCAAAGCTTTTAATACGGTAGAACATTCCATTCTTGTGGGCCGGCTAATGAGTATTGGTGTCTCTGAGGGGTCTTTGACCTGGTTTGCTAATTACCTCTCTCAAAGAGTGCAGTGTATGAAGTCAGAAAATCTACTGGCTCAGCCACTGCCTGTCAGCAAGGGAGTACCCCAAGGCCCAATCCTAGGCCCCGCGCTCTTCTCAATTTACATCAACAACATAGCTCAGGCAGTAGGAAGCTCTCTGATCTATTTATATGCAGATGGTACAGTCTTATACTCAGCTGGACCCTCCCCAGATTTTGTGTTAAACGCTCTACAACAAACCTTTCTTAGTGTCCAACAAGCTTTCTCTACCCTTAACCTTGTTCTGAACACTTCCAAAACAAAGGTCTCCCCACAGGTGTGATTACTACCTCTGAGGGTTTAGCGCTTGAGGTAGTCACTTCATACAAGTACTTGGGAGTATGGCTAGACGGTACACTGTCCTTCTCTCAGCACATATCAAAGCTGCAGGCTAAAGTTAAATCTAGACTTGGTTTCCTCTATCGTAATCGCCCCTCTTTCAGCCCAGCTGCCAAACTGACCGTGATTCAGATGACCATCCTACCCATGCTAGATTACGGAGACATAATTTATAGATTGGCAGGTAAGGGTGCTCTCAAGCGGCTAGATGTTCTTTACCATTCAGCCATCAGATTTCCCACCAATGCTCTTTATAGGACACATCACTGCACTCTATACTCCTCTGTGAACTGGTCATCTCTGTATACCCGTCGCAAGACCCCCTGGTTAATGCTTATTTATAAAAACCTCTTAGGCCTCTCTCCCCCTATCTAATATATCTACTGCAGCACTCATACTCCACATACAACACCTGTTCTGCCAGTCACATTCTGTTAAAGGTCCCCAAAGGTCACACATCCATGGGTCGCTCGTCTTTTCAGTTCGCTGCAGCTGGCGACTGGAATGAGCAGCAACAAACACTCAAACAGTTTTATCTCAATCTCTTCATTCAAAGACTCAATCATGAACACTTACTGACAGTTGTGGCTGCTTTGCGTGATGTATTGTTGTCTCTACCTTCTTGCCCTTTGTGCTGTTGTCTGTGCCCAATAATGTTTGTACCATGTTGTGACCATGTTGTGTTGCTACTATGTTGTTGTAGTGTGGTCATGTGTTGCTGCCTTGCTATGTTGTTGTCTTAGGTCTCTCTTTATGTAGTGTTGTGTTGTCTCGCTTGTCGTAATGTGTGTTCTATCCTATATTTATATATTTATTTAAAATCCCAGCCCCCGTCCCCGCAGGAGGCCTTTTGCCTTTTGGTAGGCCGTCATTGTAAATAAGAATTTGTTCTTAACTGATTTGCCTAGTTAAATAAAGGTGAAATAAAATAAAGTAAAAAGCCTTGCTATTGAGAAAGCCAGCCCAAAGGCTGACCTGGCTCTCAAGAGAAGACAGGCTATGTGCACACTGCCCACAAAATGAGGTGGAAACTGAGATGCACTTCCTAACCTCCTGCCAAATGTATGACCATATTAGAGACACACATTTCCCTCAGATTACACAGACCCACAAATAATTCTAAATAAATCACATTTTGATGAACTCCCATATCTATTGGGTGAAATACCACAGTGTGCCATCACAGCAGCAAGACTTGTGACCTGTTGCCACAAGAAAAGGGCAACAAGTGAAGAACAAACACCATTGTAAATACAACCTATATTTCTGTTTATTTATTTTCCCTTTTGTACTTTAACTATTTAACTATTGTACTTTAACAACACTGTATGTATACATAATATGACATTTGAAATGTCTTTATTATTTTGGAACTTTTGTGAGTGTAATGTTTACTGTTCATTTGTTATCTATTTCACTTGCTTTGAATTCAACCTGAATTGAGTGAGTGAGTGAGTGAGTGAGGACTGATGCAGAGAGTGGGACAGAAAGAGAGACAGAGAGAGAGTAATGAGGCAGAGAGAGAGAGAGAGAGAGAGAGAGAGAGTAATGAGGCAGAGAGAGAGAGAGCGAGAGAGAGAGAGAGAGAGGACTGAGGCAGAATGACAGAAAGGACTGAGATAGTGTGAGAGAGGGGGGGACTTAGACAGACAGAGAGAGAGAGAGGACTGGGGCAGAGAGAAAGACAGAGGATTTTTTTTGGGGGGGGGGCAGAAAGAGAGAGAGAGAGAGAGAGAGAGAGGACTGAGGCAGAATGATAGAGAGAGGACTGAGAGAGAGGGGGGCTGAGACAGAGAGAGAGAGACAGAGAGAGAGAGAGAGCGAGAGAGAGAGAGAGAGAGAGAGAGCGAGAGAGAGAAAGAGAGAGAGAGAGAGAGAGAGAGAGAGAGAGAGAGAGAGAGAGAGAGAGGGAGAGAGAGAGGACTGGGGCAGTAAGAACAGCCCTCTCCGACACAGCACAGCAACACTCAGCACAGGTCTCTATGTTTTTGGTTGGACAGGTTTCTCAATTTCTTTCTTTTTGCATTCTTCATCAAATCATTTGTCACTGTTGTTCATTTTCTTCGGTTTCTTCTTTCAATTTGAGATTTTTCGATTTGATAGGGAAGCTGACAGGTCAAATATACTGTTAACATTTTCTACTGCCAAGTTTACACCTTCACTATTACAGTGGAACGTTTTGTACAGGAAGTTGTCTTAAAGGGTTGAATTTGTTGTTGTCTAATTGTTTTTTGGTAGTTTCCAAACTACCTTCCTTCCATCTATAGCATTTCTTAATATTCCTTTGGCTTTGATGCCTCGTGATTGAGTATTGCTCTGTTCAAGTAGACTGCTATTGCTGTGGTCTGATAGGGGTGTCAGTGGGCTGGCTGAGAACGCTCTGAGAGACTCTGTGTTGAGGTCAGTGATAAAGTAGTCTACAGTACTACTGCCAAGTAAAACCGCCATAAAAAAAGCCAGACTACGATTTGCAACTGCACATGGGGACAAAGATCAGACTTTTTGGAGAAATGTCCTCTGGTCTGATGAAACAAAAATAGAACTGTTTGGCCATAATGACCATTGTTATGTTTGGAGGAAAAAGAGGGAGGCTTGCAAGCCCAAGAACACCATCCCAACTGTGAAGCACGGGGGTGGCAGCATCATGTTGTGGGGGTGCTTTGCTGCAGGAGGGCCTGGTGCACTTCACAAAATAGATGGCATCATGAGGGAGGAAAATTATGTGGATATGTTGAAGCAACATCTCAAGACCTCAGTCAGGAAGTTAATAAAGCTTGGTCGCAAACGGTTCTTCCAAATGGACAATGACCCGAAGCATACTTCCAAAGTTGTGGCAAAATGGCTTGAAAAAACTTGTCGGGGGGGATGTTGATTGGTGGGGGTGTGTGGATTGGTGGAGGCACAGTCACGGGAAATACTTGCGTTTACCCGCTGTATGGATGCAGGGTGGCGATAAACACTTGTGCATTGGGGAAAGTAGAAGAAGCTTTTTCAATCACTCCCTTCAGTGCTGTGGCCACCCTTTCCTGCTGTGTTCTCAGGTCGTTTGTGCCTGTGTGTATTATTATGTGGCTGGCTGAACCTAGTTGGTCCTCAGACAGAAGGTCTAGGGCGCGCTGGGTGTTTGGACACCAGAGTTTAGACACACTGTGTTTGGGAAAAAGTTTTGTATATATTTCCCATTTGAGTCCATAAGGAGTACAATCTTTGTCTTGTGTATGTCCTCAGTGGGTGTGTGGGTGTGTGTGTGTGTGGGGGGGGGGGGGGGGGCTTTTATGCGGGGGTGGCCACCTCTCTAGTGGGTTCTTCTTTGTCACACGCCATCCCCCTCACCCTCTCCCCCAGCAGTCTGATCCTCTCCTCCACCCCCCTCACCCTCTCCCCCAGCAGTCTGATCCTCTCCTCCATCCCCCTCAACCTCTCCTCCAGCAGTCTAATTCTCTCCTCTAGTGCTCTGTTCTTCTCCTGCTCTTGCTTTTTATATTGTTGAAGTTGTCTCACCAGTCCAGAGTGCAGATATGTCTCACCACAGTCCAGAGTGCAGATATGTCTCACCACAGTCCAGAGTGCAGATATGTCTCACCACAGTCCAGAGTGCAGATATGTCTCACCACAGTCCAGAGTGCAGATATGTCAATTCAATTCGATTCAATTTGCTTTATTGGCATGACGTTACAATGTACATATTGCCAAAGCTTACTTTGGATATTTAAAATATTATGATAATAAGAATCAAAATTGTCAACGGGACAACAGTAACAACAATAACCAAGGGTCAAAATAACCACACATTGAACTATAACAATAAGCATATAGTAGAGTATATGTGCAGGTTGATTGGTCTGTCAGACACTGTCCCTCATCTTATGGAAGGAAGCAATGTAGTGCGCTGCCAACCCACAGCTCTCTGCGTCCTCCCCCAACAGGACAGCCTATTCTCATCAGAGAGGTCTTTGAAACCTTGTATAAGGGTTTCAAATTTGGGGAAATGACACTCTCTAATTGTTTTATATTTATAAACATTTTGTCAGGAAATGCAGCTCTGTCTCATGTTCTGCTGTGGTGCAGTGGTTGCACAGCCTTTCCTCTACAGGGAGCCAGGTTTTCCTGTGTCTACCCTTCTCAATGGCAAGGCTGTGCTTACTGAGCCTGTACTTTGTCAAGGATTTTCTAAGGTTTTGATCAGTAACCATGGTAAAATAGTTAGCCACGGTGTACTGTTGATTTAGGGCCAGATAGCACTGCATTTTGCTTGGTGCTTGTGCTTATGTTTCCCAATAAGCAATGTAGTTTTAGTTTGACTGTGTAATAATGTGTTTTATTCTGATGGATTCAAGGTTCTGGTCCTGAGGCTTCAGTGTGTTAGTAGAACAGGTTTGTGAACTCAGCTCCAGGACCAGCTGGATGAGGGGACTCTTTTCTTTGCTCAGCTCTTGGCATTGCAGGGCTTGGTAATGCTATGAGAGGGGATAACTGTATTTTAGATGTTTCCCAAACTTAATTTCTCTTTTTTGAGTTTTTATTATTAGTGGATATTGGCCTAATTCTGCCCTGCATGTATTGTTTGTAGTTGTCCTCTGGACATGTAGGAGACTCTTATAGAACTCTGCATGCAGGGTTTCATTGGGGTGTTTGTCCCATTTGGTGAAATCTTATTTTGCAAGTGGACCCCACACCTCACTGCCATAAAGTGCAATTGGTTCAATGACACATTCAATTAGTTTTAGCCAAATTTGAATAGGTACTTCAATTTGAATTAGTTTTTTAATGGCATAGAATGCCCTGCGTGCTTTCTCTCTCAGTTCTTTCACTGCCTCATTAAGGTGTCCAGCTGAGCTTATTTTTAAACCTAAGTAATTGTAGCATGTGCAGTACTCTATATATTTTGTAGTAATTGAGAACTTTGGTCTAATTCCCTGAGATCTGGATCTTCTCTGGAAAATCATTATTTTAGTCTTTTTGGGGTTTACTGCCAGGGCCCAGGTCTAGCAGTACTGCTCTAGCAGGTCCAGGCTTTGCTGTAGGCCAGGTGCTGTGGGTGACAGCAGGCATAGGTCATCTGTGAAAAGTAGGCATTTAACATCTGAATTGTGGAGACTAACACCAGGGGCTGAGTATTTTTGTAGAATAGTGGCCAATTCGTTGATGTAAATATTGAAGAGTGCAGGGCTCAGATTGCAACCCTGGCGAAGGCCCCGCCCCTGGTTAAAGAATTCTGTTATTTTCTTGACAATTTTAATGCTGCACGTATTGCCAGTATACATTGAGTTCATTTTGTCATATGTTTTACCCCCTTCGCCACTCTCAATAACTTTGTAGAACAGTCTTGTATGCCAAATAGAATCAAATGCTTTTTGGAAGTCGATAAAGTAAGCGTATATTTTGGTGGACATGTTTATCTATCAGGGTGTGTAGGGTGTAAATATGACCAGTCGTGTGATGTTTTGGTATGAATCCAATTTGGCTTTTACTCAAGATATTGTGCTTATTAAGGAAGTTTAGAACTCTTACATTTATAATACTACAGAAAACCTTCCCCAGGTTACTGTTCACACAAACTCTGTTCTTAAAGATTGGGGTTATGATTCATCCTTGATTCCAGATGTCAGGGAAATAACCTACATTCAGGATCAAATTAAACAGTTTTAATACAGCAAATTGTAATTTTGCACTAGTGAGTTTGAGCATCTCATTTAGGATGCCATCAGGTCTGCATGCTTTTTTAAATTTGAGGGCCTGAAGTTTCTTATAGAGCTCCTGGTCAGTAATTGGGGGGTCCAATGGATTTTGATTGTCCTTTATAGCTTTTCCTAATCCATTCAACTTCTCATAAATTTAGCATTGCTCTGCATTTGTGTCAATTTGAACGGTTTTATAGAGTGTTTTAAAATGGGTTGTCCATACGTCACCATTTTGTATCATTCATTTTGCCAGAAGTTGTTTGTGTTTATGGACTCCTCAATTAGTGTCAGCTGCTTGCTGTTGTACAATGCTTTTTTGCTTCTGAGTGTTACGTTTATAGAGTTTTAAAGTCTCACAGTAATGAAGGCGTAATTCACCATAATTTGGGTCTCTGTGCTTTTGGTTAGATAGTGTTCTAAGTTGTTTCCTTATAATTTTACCATCTGCATCAAACCAGTCGTCATCTGTGGGCTTTTTTGGTTTGTTTTTTATCCATTTCAGTTGTGCTTCTTTTGCCGCTTGCCTGAATATATAGTTGATGTTTTTTACTCTTAGATTGATGCCTTCTTCACTGTGAGTGAATGTGGTCTGAATATATAGTTGATGTTTTGTACTGCCAGATTGATGCCTTCTTCACTGTGAGTGAATGTGGCCTGAATATATAGTTGATGTTTTGTACTGCCAGATTGATGCCTTCTTCACTGTGAGTGAATGTGGTCTGAATATATAGTTGATGTTTTGTACTGCCAGATTGATGCCTTCTTCACTGTGAGTGAATGTGGCCTGAATATATAGTTGATGTTTTGTACTGCCAGATTGATGCCTTCTTCACTGTGAGTGAATGTGGCCTGAATATATAGTTGATGTTTTGTACTGCCAGATTGATGCCTTCTTCACTGTGAGTGAATGTGGTCTGAATGTATAGTTGATGTTTTGTACTGCCAGATTGATGCCTTCTTCACTGTGAGTGAATGTGGTCTGAATATATAGTTGATGTTTTTTACTCTTAGATTGATGCCTTCTTCACTGTGAGTGAATGTGGCCTGAATATATAGTTGATGTTTTTTACTCTTAGATTGATGCCTTCTTCACTGTGAGTGAATGTGGTCTGAATATATAGTTGATGTTTTGTACTGCCAGATTGATGCCTTCTTCACTGTGAGTGAATGTGGCCTGAATATATAGTTGATGTTTTGTACTCTTAGATTGATGCCTTCTTCACTGTGAGTGAATGTGGTCTGAATATATAGTTGATGTTTTGTACTGCCAGATTGATGCCTTCTTCACTGTGAGTGAATGTTTGTCTGAATGTATAGTTGATGTTTTGTACTGCCAGATTGATGCCTTCTTCACTGTGAGTGAATGTGGTCTGAATATATAGTTGATGTTTTGTACTGCCAGATTGATGCCTTCTTCACTGTGAGTGAATGTGGCCTGAATATATAGTTGATGTTTTGTACTCTTAGATTGATGCCTTCTTCACTGTGAGTGAATGTGGTCTGAATATATAGTTGATGTTTTTTACTCTTAGATTGATGCCTTCTTCACTGTGAGTGAATGTGGCCTGAATATATAGTTGATGTTTTTTACTCTTAGATTGATGCCTTCTTCACTGTGAGTGAATGTGGTCTGAATATATAGTTGATGTTTTTTACTCTTAGATTGATGCCTTCTTCACTGTGAGTGAATGTGGCCTGAATATATAGTTGATGTTTTTTACTCTTAGATTGATGCCTTCTTCACTGTGAGTGAATGTGGTCTGAATATATAGTTGATGTTTTGTACTGCCAGATTGATGCCTTCTTCACTGTGAGTGAATGTGGCCTGAATATATAGTTGATGTTTTGTACTCTTAGATTGATGCCTTCTTCACTGTGAGTGAATGTGGTCTGAATATATAGTTGATGTTTTGTACTGCCAGATTGATGCCTTCTTCACTGTGGGTGAATGTTTGTCTGAATGTATAGTTGATGTTTTGTACTGCCAGATTGATGCCTTCTTCACTGTGAGTGAATGTGGTCTGAATATATAGTTGATGTTTTGTACTGCCAGATTGATGCCTTCTTCACTGTGAGTGAATGTTTGTCTGAATGTATAGTTGATGTTTTGTACTGCCAGATTGATGCCTTCTTCACTGTGAGTGAATGTGGTCTGAATATATAGTTGATGTTTTGTACTGCCAGATTGATGCCTTCTTCACTGTGAGTGAATGTGGTCTGAATATATAGTTGATGTTTTGTACTGCCAGATTGATGCCTTCTTCACTGTGAGTGAATGTGGTCTGAATATATAGTTGATGTTTTGTACTGCCAGATTGATGCCTTCTTCACTGTGAGTGAATGTGGTCTGAATATATAGTTGATGTTTTGTACTGCCAGATTGATGCCTTCTTCACTGTGAGTGAATGTGGTCTGAATATATAGTTGATGTTTTGTACTGCCAGATTGATGCCTTCTTTACTGTGAGTGAATGTGGTCTGAATATATAGTTGATGTTTTGTACTGCCAGATTGATGCCTTCTTCACTGTGAGTGAATGTGGTATCCAGAATCTCAGAGTGTTTGGATATTTTGGTTCCAGGTTGCTTCCTGGTTTTCTTCTGTTCTGTTTTGTGCCCATCTGTATGAATTTCTAATGTTGTATAGCTTACTGGGCTATGAACGTGTGGTTGTTTCAATGCCTGTCCTTTTGAGGAACAAGGTAATTTGGCTGTGATCAGACAGAGGTGTTAGTGGCTTGACAGTGAATGAGCTGAGAGATGCCAATGTCTGTAATCATACAGTCTACTGTACTGTGGCCAAGAGGTGAGCAGTAGGTGAATCTCCCCAAAGAGTCCCCCGTAACCTACCTTTGACAAAGTAAAGTATGTCTTTGTCCACCTCCAGTACATAGTCAAAGGTTAACTTCATTTTGAGTCAGTCACAGTGGTCAGGTATTCTGCCGCAGTGTACTCTCTGTTTAGGGCCAAATAGCATTCTAGTTTGCTCTGTTTTTTTGTAAATTCTTTCCAATGTGTCATGTAATTATCTGTTTGTTTCTCATGATTTGGTTGGGTCTAATCTGTCCTGGGGCTCTGTGGGGTCTGTTTGTGTTTGTGAACAGAGCCCCAGAACCAGCTTTATCTCTCTCTCTCCCTCTGCCTCTGCCCCTGTCTTTTTATTTTTCCCCCTCTCCCCTTCTCTCTATCACTCTCTCTTTCTCCATCTGTCTCCTCTCCTTCTAGTCTTCATCCCTCTGCCTCATCCATCTCCTTCACAGTATCTTTTTCCTCCCTGTCTCCCTTCTCTCTGTCTCTATCTCACTCCCTCCCTTCTCCGGCTCTCTCTCTCCCTCCCTTCTCTCCCTTCTCTCTCTCTCTCTCTCTTTCTCTCTCTTTCCCTCCCTCTCATATCTCTCTTTCTATTTCTCTCCCTCATCTCTCTCCCTTCTCTCATTCTACCTCCCTCTTCTCTCTCTCCCTCCCTCCCTCTCTTCTCTCTCTCTCTCCCTCCATCCCCCTCTCTCTCTCTCCCTCCCTCTCTCTCTCCCTCCCTTCTCTCTCTCCCTCCTTCCCTTCTCTCTCCCTCTCTCTCCCTCTCTTCCTCCCTTCTCTCGTTCTCTCGCTCTCTCTTCCTCCCTTCTCTCGTTCTCGTTCTCTCTTCCTCTCTCCCTTCCCTCTCCCTTCTTTCTCCCTCCGTCCCTTCGCTCTCCCTCTGCCAGTCTCCTCTACTTCTGACCCAGTCCACCTTTCTCTCTTCCCCGCTCTCTCCTCCTCTCCCTCTCTGTCCTTTCCCTCTGTCCAGGAGAAGCGTCTGTCAGTGAGGCTAGAGGTTGTCAGTGATCACCTACGCCGTATGCCCAGTCTCCATTCTCCACAAGACTCCATAATGACTCAGTAAAAATGCCTCTAAAATTGGTGTTAGGAGGTCAACATCCACATATTCTATTTTAATTATAGGCAAATCAAACCGTAGGCAAATCATTAGCCAACCATATGTCTTCCTCAGCTGCAGTTATTCCATCTCCCTAAAACCCTCCACCACATCAACCCTCAACCTTGACCTGCCAGCTGGATTTCACCCCCCAAAACACCCAACCCCCAACCTTGACCTGCCAGCTGGATTTCCTTCAGGAATCTGAGGGGAACCATTTTGAATTACGAACAAAGTGTCTTTTAATTGGCCATATGGTGCAACATCTCCATCCTCTCTCTGCACAGAGGAAGCAAGGGATGAGGAGAGAGAAAGCAAGGGATGAGGAGAGAGAAAGTAAGGGATGAGGAGATACCAGAGAGGGTTTAGACCAGAGAGGGTATAGACCAGGGAGGGTATAGACCAGGGAGGGTATAGACCAGGGAGGGTTTAGACCAGGGAGGGTTTAGACCAATCAGTGTGCTAACTCTTCTTCCGTCATGCAGGCGGCTGGGGATTGATCTCTGATTGGTTACATCCCAGTGTAATTTAGTGCACTTACACTGAGTGTACAAAACATTAAGCACACGTGCTCTTTCCATGACATAGCTTTCACCTGGATTTACGGAGGGTTTAGACCAGAGAGGGTATAGACCAGGGAGGGTTTAGACCAGAGAGGGTATAGACCAGGGAAGGTATAGACCAGGGAGGGTATAGACCAGAGAGGGTATAGACCAGAGAGGGTATAGACCAGGGAGGGTATAGACCAGGGAGGGTATAGACCAGGGAGGGTTTAGACCAGGGAGGGTATAGACCAGAGAGGGTATATACCAGGGAGTGTTTAGACCAGAGAGGGTATAGACCAGGGAGGGTATAGACCAGGGAGGGTATAGACCAGAGATGATATAGACCAGGGAGGGTATAGACCAGGGAGGGTTTAGACCAGAGAGGGTATAGACCAGGGAGGGTATAGACCAGGGAGGGTTTAGACCAGAGAGGGTATAGACCAGAGAGGGTATAGACAACGGAGGGTTTAGACCAGAGAGGGTATAGACCAGGGAGGGTATAGACCACAGAGGGTTTAGACCAGGCAGGGTTTAGACCAGAGAGGGTATAGACCAGGGAGGGTATAGACCAGGGAGGGTATAGACCAGGGTTCCCAGTTGTTTTGAACACAGCAACACACACACACACTAGAACACACACACACACACACCGTGACATACACACACACTACTGTTAAAGTGGTGTACAGAATATAAATGATGTTGGTCGATGCAGTGGTAACGTTACTATTTTATTCATGATATAGCCCTACCTCTATACTGACAGCATGAGGTGTGTGTGTGGCAGAGGAGGTTTGAAGAATAGGCTTGTGTGTGCTGTACCTTGCCTGAGACTTGAAGTGACGCCTGGTGTTTTAAATCAGTGTGCTAACTCTTCTTCCGTCATGCAGGCGGCTGGGGATTGATCTCTGATTGGTTACATCCCAGTGTAATTTAGTGCACTTACACTGAGTGAACAAAACATTAAGAACACCTGCTCTTTCCATGACATAGCTTTCACCTGGATTCACCTGGTTAGCCTATGAGCCCTTATTGATTTCACCTTCACTTAAATCCACTTCTATCAGTGTAGATGAAGGGGAGAAAACCAATTAAAAAGGATTGTTAATTAAGCCTTGAGACATGGATTATGTATGTGTGCCATTCAGTGGGTGAATGGGCAAGACAAAATATTGAAGTGCCTTTGAATGGGGTATGGTAAAAGGTGCCGGGCGCACCAGTTTGAGTGTGTTAAGAACTGCATCGCTGCTGGGTTTTTCACGCTCAACAGTTTCTCATGTGTATCATGAATGGTCCACTACCCAGAGGACATCCAGCCAATGGCAGGCCAGTGGTCGAAAATGGGTCATTGATGAAAGAGGACAAGAGGAGGCTGACACGATGGGCTACAGTTAGTCAATTGACAATCTAGTACAATATTACCATAAAAGAATGCACAACTCATTGTACCTTGACACGAATGGGGTATGGCAGCCGACGACCTTACAGACTTCCACTTCTTTCAGCCCAAAAATAGACAATGGGCTAAAGAACAAACACTGAGGAATTTGAAAAATATTTGCCTGGTCTGATGAATCCCCGTTCCTGCTTTTTCACGCTGATGGGAGGACTAGGGTATGGAGAAAACCACGAGTACATGCGTCCGTAATTCCACGTGTCGACATTACAGGCTGGTGGTGTGATGGTGTGGGGTGTGTTCAGGGCCCACATTGGGCCTTTGGATAAAAGTGAAGCAAAGTTTGAATGCCACAGGATATCTGAACATCACTACCAATCAGGTGCTTCCCTTCATGTCAGCAGTGTATCCATCTGTATATTGAGCATCAGTGGGATGAGATGGAACAACCTAGTCACAGTAGAGATACACTCCCAGACAACTTGACACAACTGTGGGAAGCATTGGAATCAACATGGGACAACATCCCTGTGGAACGCTTGGAATCAACATGGGCCAGTACCCCTGTGGAACGCTTTCCACACCTTGTAGAGTCCATTCCCTGACAAATGGAAGCTGTTCTGAGGGCAAAGGGGGCTGCAATTCAATACTAGGAAGATGTTCCTAATGTTTTGTACACTCAGTGTATATAATCACAAACTTGAAAAGCTAGTTAAAACCAGGTGCAGGGATGATAGCAAAGGGAACCATATAGGCCTGAGACAACTATATTTCTCCTATTGAGTCTGTCAGACATCCGTAGTCTAACATACTTAACTATTCCCTTTACTAAATCCACTTAAACAATTGATTGTGACATGGCGTCAACCAGTGGCCTAACCTAAAAGTCATTACTAAAGAAGGTTTATGGTGTTTTATGTGGGAAATCACTTACGGTAGAAGACGTACTGCGTGAAGTTGGACCAGACTTTCTCGGGTGCGTAATGGCTGATGGAAGAAGCGGTGATCGACGAGTTACAGGCAACGATGTGGAATCCGCTCTCCGACAGCATGTCAAAGGCCCGCTCCAAGTGACGGAACCGGAGGAAGAACCGGGAGGTGTACCTGTCCGCAGGCCTGTCCGCGTCTCGGCTCTCATTCAGGGTGTTTCCAAACACCTCTTTGGCGAGGCCGATCCTTCCGCTGATGAAGATTCTGGGTACAGCTTTTGGGGATTTGGGGTCAATCTGGCTGTCCTTGCCTCCCGGTGCCGCACACGTGCCTTTGAAACCGACGGTTATGTATCCATACCTCCGGTCCAGAGAGTACGAGGAATATATCCTCTGGTCGCTGCCTAGCGACGCGTCGTCGAAATCACTGTGAAAAGGGTCGTCTTCAAACTGTTTAGATTCCTCGGACGCCAACAGTTTGACCAGTTTGGGGAGTTCAAAGTATTCCGCTTCCCGTTTTAACCTCCCTTTCTCTGGGAAGTGGTCCGGTAGAACGACCTGCTTATCTCTCAGATAATCCAATACATATCGGAACAGAAAACCATCTCTGTCGATAAAATAACGTCCCCGGAGGTCCCGTGCCAAATCATTCGAGGACCCCTTCTTGGTGGAGAATAACCGTCCCAGTAAGGAATTGGGGATGCTTGTTAAAGTATGGAGACGAGTATAGTATACCTGACCTCCTACGTTTAGTTCAATAACATCAGACGGCGGGTTTTGCACCGAACCTGTTTCTTTTGCCTGCTGGGTTTTACAATTCTCAATCAGTGCCATTTTTTTTTATTCATGCACAAAACCAAATCCCGGTCACCGTTAGGCGCGCAGATGTTTCCGAAAAAGTTTTCAATCTATATGGGATGGAATAGCATGTCTTCTGTGTGCTGATTAGGTCTACATACCAAGGACACCGTTGACCACCATTTACAAACCTCCCCAACATTATTCAAGACAAGTGCTGTAAAAAAAAAAAATAACTCAGGTGCCTCAGTTAATTAAGCCGCCCGTGAAATGCCTGCCGATCGTGCAAGTCTTCTGTTGAATGAAATCGATCAGCGCATCCAATGCATGCATCATTTTACTCACGTCCATTGCTATGTCCTATTGCTGTGAGTCCATTGATATAATCCTACAGTGAAATCAAAGTGAAATCACTATTATTCCATCATCAATTGAACAAATGATTCAACACCTCTGTACTTCAGTCCGTTCTGGATAAAAATGTCAAACTTCTTTGATTCTGCAAGGCAAGCTCCTGTCCCTGTTTATTTTAACGGTCCAATGTAACTTAATTTGCCGGAAGCAACTGCACGTTCGCTGTTCACTGAGACCGTGCTGAAATTGCCATGCGCGTGCAGTTATTTTCTTAAAGTGAAGATGGGAATCTGGACGCCAGTGAAGCGCGCGCCCATCTCTCCGTCTCCAAACTGCTATGCAGAGAGGAGAAGAGAAGTAACCGCCAGGCTGGCACCGGAGTGAAGAAGGTTAACATGAGGATTCTCCAGCGGTTGCGCGGGGAAAAAAACATTATGGGGAGTTACGTCTTACATCATTATCTTAAAGGAAAATGACATTTGAAAACGTGTGACGTAGAGTAGATTAACCTACATTCTGAATGACATTAAGAAAATAGAAGAACATTCTGCAAAGTAGCCTAATAGGCGATGATAACATATGACGTTGAATTTAATTAGGGAATTTGCAAATGCTTAAACTTATCAGGTGAATATTTAAAAACCATGAATTATATTATTTGCTAAAAGAAAATACCCACACCTTATGTTTCTTTGCTCCCCATTATTTATCTATGCAAATTAATAATGTCTCAATTGTCAATCACTAGCTATTATTCCACGTTGTGAAGATGAGCTGCCCTATGGGGGTACAGTGATTGGACTGGGTGAGTGGGCGTCACTTCAGCACCATGGACAGGTATCGTTCCGCAACAAGTGGCCATTGTAATGAGTGCGCAGCCCGTTGTCTGCACATGCGAAGGCATACTTTCAATCCATGATGGTGGCAGTGCACGAATACTTAGGCCTACTTGTCACAGTAATTATCTTTAAATAGCTCATATGTTGCAATGCATCTCGGCCATTTCCAACATATTATCTTGTTTGCTCTTTAAGGGCTGGCTTGGATGAGTCAAATACACTGAGAATACCACACATTAGGAACACCTTCCTTATAATGAGTTGCACCACTCCCCCTTTGCCCTTAAAACTGTTTCATTTCGTCAGGGCACGGAATCTGCAAGGTATTGAAAGCATTCCACAGGGATGCTGCTCGCCCACGTTGACCCCAATGCTTCCATTCATGATACACACGGGAAACTGTTGAGCATGAAAAACCCAGCAGTGTTGCAGTTCTTGGCACAAACGGGTGCGCCTGGCACCTACTACCATACCCCGTTCAAAGGCACTAAAATATTTTGTCTTGACCATTCACCCTCTGAATGGCAGGCATACACAATCCATGTCTCAATTGTTTCAAGGCTTAAAAATCCTTCTTTAACCAGGTCTCCTCCCCTTCATCTACATTGGTTGAAGTGGATGTAACAGGTGACATCAATAAGGCATCATAGCTTTCACCTGGATTCACCTGGTCAGTGTGTCATGGAAAGAGCATGTTTTAAAAACCTCTACAGGATAGTTTAGTTTAGTAGAAATGTACTCTTTAGTAGGCCTGTACTCGTTAGTAGGCCTATACTCTTTAGTAGGCCTGTACTCTCTTTAGTAGGCCTGTACTCTCTAGTAGGCCTGTACTCTTTAGTAGGCCTGTACTCTTTAGTAGGCCTGTATTCTCTTTAGTAGGCCTGTACTCTTTAGTAGGCCTATACTCTTTAGTAGGCCTGTACTCTCTTTAGTAGGCCTGTACTCTCTAGTAGGCCTGTACTCTTTAGTAGGCCTGTACTCTTTAGTAGGCCTGTATTCTCTTTAGTAGGCCTGTACTCTTTAGTAGGCCTGTACTCTTTATTAGGCCTGTACTCTTTAGTAGGCCTGTACTCTTTAGTAGGCCTGTACTCTTTAGTAGGCCTGTACTCTTTAGTAGGCCTGTACTCTTTAGTAGGCCTGTACTCTCGTTAGTAGGCCTGTACTCTCTTTAGTAGGCCTGTACTCTTTAATAGGTCTGTACTCTTTAATAGGTCTGTACTCTTTAATAGGTCTGTACTCTTTAGTAGGCCTGTACTCTTTAGTAGGCCTGTACACTGTAGTAGGTCTGTACTCTTTAGAAGGCCTGTACTCTCGTTAGTAGGCCTGTACTCTTTAGTAGGCCTGTACTCTCTTTAGTAGGCCTGTACTCTTTAGTAGGCCTGTACTCTTTAGTAGGTCTGTACTCTTTAGAAGGCCTGTACTCTTCTTTAACCAGGTCTCCTCCCCTTCATCTACATTGGTTGAAGTGGATGTAACAGGTGACATCAATAAGGCATCATAGCTTTCACCTGGATTCACCTGGTCAGTGTGTCATGGAAAGAGCATGTTTTAAAAACCTCTACAGGATCGGTGTGTTTAGTAGAAATGTACTCTTTAGTAGGCCTGTACTCTCTTTAGTAGGCCTGTACTCTCTAGTAGGCCTGTACTCTTTAGTAGGCCTGTACTCTTTAGTAGGCCTGTATTCTCTTTAGTAGGCCTGTACTCTTTAGTAGGCCTGTACTCTTTATTAGGCCTGTACTCTTTAGTAGGCCTGTACTCTTTAGTAGACCTATACTCTTTAGTAGGCCTGTACTCTTTAGTAGGCCTATACTCTTTAGTAGGCCTGTACTCTTTAGTAGGCCTGTACTCTTTAGTAGGCCTGTACTCTTTAGTAGGCCTGTACTCTTTAGTAGGCCTGTACTCTCGTTAGTAGGCCTGTACTCTCTTTAGTAGGCCTGTGCTCTTTAATAGGTCTGTACTCTTTAATAGGTCTGTACTCTTTAGTAGGCCTGTACTCTTTAGTAGGCCTGCACACTGTAGTAGGTCTGTACTCTTTAGAAGGCCTGTACACTCGTTAGTAGGCCTGTACTCTTTAGTAGGCCTGTACTCTCTTTAGTAGGCCTGTACTCTTTAGTAGGCCTGTACTCTTTAGTAGGTCTGTACTCTTTAGAAGGCCTGTACTCTCGTTAGTAGGCCTGTACTCTTTACTAGGCCTGTACTCTCTTTAGTAGGCCTGTACTCTTTAGTAGGCCTGTACTCTGTAGTAGGTCTGTACTCTTTAGAAGGCCTGTACTCTTTAGTAGGCCTGTACTCTTTAGTAGGCCTGTACTCTTTAGTAGGCCTGTACACTTTGTTAGGCCTGTACTCTTTAGTAGGCCTGTACTCTTTAGAAGGCCAGGACTCTCTTTAGTAGGCCTGTACTCTTTAGTAGACCTGTACTCTTTAGTAGGACTGTACTCTCTTTAGTAGGCCTGTGCTCTGTAGTAGGCCTGTACTCTCTTTAGTAGGCCTGTACTCTCTTTAGTAGGCCTGTACTCTTTAGTAGGCCTGTACTCTCTTTAGTAGGTCTGTACTCTTTAGTAGGTCTGTACTCTTTAGTAGGTCTGTACTTTTTAGTAGGTCTGTACTCTTTAGTAGGTCTGTACTCTTTAGTAGGTCTGTACTCTTTAGTAGGCCTGTACTCTTTAGTAGGGCTGTACTCTTTAGTAGGTCTGTACTCTTTAGTAGGTCTGTACTCTTTAGTAGGTCTGTACTCTTTAGTAGGCCTGTACTCTTTAGTAGGTCTGTACTCTTTAGTAGGTCTGTACTCTTTAGTAGGTCTGTACTCTTTAGTAGGCCTGTACTCTTTAGTAGGCCTGTACTCTTTAGTAGGCCTGTACACTGTAGTAGGTCTGTACTTTTTAGAAGGCCTGTAATCTCGTTAGTAGGCCTGTACTCTTTAGTAGGCCTGTACTCTCTTTAGTAGGCCTGTACTCTTTAGTAGGCCTGTACTCTGTAGTAGGTCTGTACTCTTTAGAAGGCCTGTACTCTCGTTAGTAGGCCTGTACTCTTTAGTAGGCCTGTACTCTTTAGTAGGCCTGTACTCTTTAGTAGGCCTGTACTCTTTAGAAGGCCAGGACTCTCTTTTGTAGACCTGTACTCTTTAGTAGACCTGTACTCTTTAGTAGGACTGTACTCTCTTTAGTAGGACTGTACTCTGTAGTAGGCCTGTACTCTCTTTAGTAGGCCTGTACTCTCTTTAGTAGGCCTGTACTCTTTAGTAGGCCTGTACTCTCTTTAGTAGGTCTGTACTGTTTAGTAGGTCTGTACTCTTTAGTAGGTCTGTACTCTTTAGTAGGCCTGTACTCTTTAGTAGGTCTGTACTCTTTAGTAGGTCTGTACTCTTTAGTAGGTCTGTCCTCTTTAGTAGGTCTGTACTCTTTAGTACGCCTGTACTCTTTAGTAGGCCTGTACTCTTTAGTAGGCCTGTACTCTTTAGTAGGCCTGTACTCTCGTTAGTAGGCCTGTACTCTCTTTAGTAGGTCTGTACTCTTTAGTAGGCCTGTACTCTTTAGTAGGCCTGTACACTGTAGTAGGTCTGTACTCTTTAGTAGGCCTGTACTATTTAGAAGGCCTGTACTCTCGTTAGTAGGCCTGTACTCTTTAGTAGGCCTGTACTCTCTTTAGTAGGCCTGTACTCTTTAGTAGGCCTGTACTCTGTAGTAGGTCTGTACTCTTTAGAAGGCCTGTACTCTCGTTAGTAGGCCTGTACTCTTTAGTAGGCCTGTACTGTGTAGTAGGCCTGTACTCTCTTTAGTAGGCCTGTACTCTCTTTAGTAGGCCTGTACTCTTTAGTAGACCTGTACACTTTAGTAGGAGTGTACTCTCTTTAGTAGGACTGTACTCTGTAGTAGGCCTGTACTCTCTTTAGTAGGCCTGTACTCTCTTTAGTAGGCCTGTACTCTCTTTAGTAGGTCTGTACTCTTTAGTAGGTCTGTACTTTTTAGTAGGTCTGTACTCTTTAGTAGGTCTGTACTCTTTAGTAGGTCTGTACTCTTTAGTAGGTCTGTACTGTTTAGTAGGTCTGTACTCTTTAGTAGGTCTGTACTCTTTAGTAGGCCTGTACTCTTTAGTAGGTCTGTACTCTTTAGTAGGTCTGTACTCTTTAGTACGCCTGTACTCTTTAGTAGGCCTGTACTCTTTAGTAGGCCTGTACTCTTTAGTAGGCCTGTACTCTCGTTAGTAGGCCTGTACTCTCTTTAGTAGGCCTGTACTCTTTAGTAGGTCTGTACTCTTTAGTAGGCCTGTACTCTTTAGTAGGCCTGTACACTGTAGTAGGTCTGTACTCTTTAGTAGGTATGTACTGTTTAGAAGGCCTGTACTCTCGTTAATAGGCCTGTACTCTTTAGTAGGCCTGTACTCTCTTTAGTAGGCCTGTACTCTTTAGTAGGCCTGTACTCTGTAGTAGGTCTGTACTCTTTAGAAGGCCTGTACTCTCGTTAGTAGGCCTGTACTCTTTAGTAGGCCTGTACTCTGTAGTAGGCCTGTACTCTCTTTAGTAGGCCTGTACTCTCTTTAGTAGGCCTGTACACTTTAGTAGGCCTGTACTCTTTAGTAGGCCTGTACTCTTTAGAAGGCCAGGACTCTCTTTAGTAGGGCTGTACTCTTTAGTAGACCTGTACTCTTTAGTAGGACTGTACTCTCTTTAGTAGGTCTGTACTCTTTAGTAGGTCTGTACTCTTTAGTAGGTCTGTACTGTTTAGTAGGTCTGTACTCTTTAGTAGGTCTGTACTCTTTAGTAGGTCTGTACTCTTTAGTAGGTCTGTACTCTTTAGTAGGCCTGTACTCTTTAGTAGGCCTGTACTCTTTAGTAGGCCTGTACTCTTTAGTAGGTCTGTACTCTTTAGTACGCCTGTACTCTTTAGTAGGCCTGTACTCTTTAGTAGGCCTGTACTCTTTAGTAGGCCTGTACTCTCGTTAGTAGGCCTGTACTCTCTTTAGTAGGCCTGTACTCTTTAGTAGGTCTGTACTCTTTAGTAGGCCTTAACTCTTTAGTAGGCCTGTACACTGTAGTAGGTCTGTACTCTTTAGTAGGTCTGTACTCTTTAGAAGGCCTGTACTCTCGTTAGTAGGCCTGTACTCTTTAGTAGGCCTGTACTCTCTTTAGTAGGCCTGTACTCTTTAGTAGGCCTGTACTCTGTAGTAGGTCTGTACTCTCGTTAGTAGGCCTGTACTCTTTAGTAGGCCTGTACTCTCTTTAGTAGGCCTGTACACTTTAGTAGGCCTGTACTCTTTAGTAGGCCTGTACTCTTTAGAAGGCCAGGACTCTCTTTAGTAGGCCTGTACTCTTTAGTAGACCTGTACTCTTTAGTAGGACTGTACTCTCTTTAGTAGGCCTGTACTCTGTAGTAGGCCTGTACTCTCTTTAGTAGGCCTGTACTCTCTTTAGTAGGCCTGTACTCTTTAGTAGGCCTGTACTCTCTTTAGTAGGTCTGTACTCTTTAGTAGGTCTGTACTCTTTAGTAGGTCTGTACTTTTTAGTAGGTCTGTACTCTTTAGTAGGTCTGTACTCTTTAGTAGGTCTGTACTCTTTAGTAGGCCTGTACTCTTTAGTAGGTCTGTACTCTTTAGTAGGTCTGTACTCTTTAGTAGGTCTGTACTCTTTAGTAGGTCTGTACTCTTTAGTAGGTCTGTACTCTTTAGTAGGTCTGTACTCTTTAGTAGGCCTGTACTCTGTAGTAGGTCTGTACTCTTTAGTAGGTCTGTACTCTTTAGTAGGCCTGTACTCTTTAGTAGGCCTGTACTCTTTAGACTATTTTTCTTATCTTGGAAGAAAAGCAGTGAAAGACTAAATCCTTTGAAGTAATAGAAACTCTTCATCCCTGTAGTATACAGAATGGTGTACTCTTCATCCCTGTAGTATACAGAATGGTGTACTCTTCATCCCTGTAGTATACAGAATGGTGTGGTCTGCTTAGAGGTGCGTCAGAGAATCACCAGCAGCACCAGCATATAAACTCTTCATCCCTGTGCTCTCTGATAGGACATTGGTGGTTTGAGTCAGCATGGAGTGATTTTCTCCCTGACTGGTGGATCATTTCACCGACTCAAATTCCTGTACATTCAGATGTATGTGGTGGATAAAGGTGATTCTGACTCTGGGATGTGAGAAGCCAACACTGGTCATGCTTTACCCTGCATGATAATTCACTGTTTAGTGCTGGAGAGGGGTTGCTAAGCAGCCACATGGGGGGGGGGGGGGGGGACCAGCTTCAGTGAGTGGGATTCAAGCAGAAGGGATTGAAAGCTGTGTGCCACTGCTGTTGCTGATTCTTCAGCCAGAGTTTTATTTATTTTTTCCATTTTAATGTGAGATTTTCATTTTATTTTCCTGTATATTTTTAAGGAAACTGCTGTTTTGTGTTGTTGTGGCTGGGCTTGGGCAACATGTGGGGTGCAGACAGCGAGTGAGTGTTGGCTACTTTGTTGTGATGTGTTATGGATATTCAACCTATTTCATAATGCATTTTATCTTTGGAAACAAAACAATCAAAATGGATGAAACATTTCAGAGTGTGTTGGACTGCCGACTAACGACAACAACAGATGCCATTAATCCTCAGCAGAGAATCCTTAGTTCCTGTTTTTAAACCAAGCTGTTCCTGTACAAACAAACAAACACACTGCTATACTTTCATATTTATAATACTCTCTCTCTCTCCCTCTTTCTCTCTCCAGGTTGGTGTAACACTACCAGTTTCAGATTTTTAGGAGGGGTTGAATTTCATGCCAGCTCAGCATGAATAGTAGACGACAATATGAGTCTCCAGCTGAGAGTGATGTTAGACATTCTAGAATTTCCATTATGTAACATAACTTAATCATTTGGAATAGTTGAAAGATCCTGTTGTTGAAATCTTTGGTTAAATATCATTGACTGGAAAAGCCAAAAATGCCCTCCAAACAACAAAGTGTTAAGGAATGTGGTAAACAATATACTTAAACTAACAAATAAGTCAGACATATTTAGAGTAAAGTACATAAACGTAAACATATTTCTTTAGACCTTGTATCTCTAAGACAAATCACATCTAATGTTATTGACAGTATCTCTACTATCGCATCTCATCTAATCTCTTCTCATTTCTCAAATCCTCTCATCTCCTCTCTAAATTGAGTCTTGGTGGTGAGTTGGTAAGGCAGTTTAGCAGCCTGGCAGCTGAGTCTTGGTGGTGAGTTGGTAAGGCAGTTTAGCAGCTGAGTCTTGATGGTGAGTTGGTAAGGCAGTTTAGCAGCTGAGTCTTGCTAGTGAGTTGGTAAGGCAGTTTAGCAGCTGAGTCTTGCTAGTGAGTTGGTAAGGCAGTTTAGCAGCTGAGTCTTGGTGGTGAGTTGGTAAGGCAGTTTAGCAGCTGAGTCTTGGTGGTGAGTTGGTAAGGCAGTTTAGCAGCTGAGTCTTGGTGGTGAGTTGGTAAGGCAGTTTAGCAGCTGAGTCTTGGTGGTGAGTTGGTAAGGCAGTTTAGCAGCTGAGTCTTGCTAGTGAGTTGGTAAGGCAGTTTAGCAGCTGAGTCTTGGTGGTGAGTTGTTAAGGCAGTTTAGCAGCTGAGTCTTGCTAGTGAGTTGGTAAGGCAGTTTAGCAGCTGAGTCTTGGTGGTGAGTTGGTAAGGCAGTTTAGCAGCTGAGTCTTGGTGGTGAGTTGGTAAGGCAGTTTAGCAGCTGAGTCTTGCTAGTGAGTTGGTAAGGCAGTTTAGCAGCTGAGTCTTGGTGGTGAGTTGGTAAGGCAGTTTAGCAGCCTGGCAGTCTCTCTCATATTATCTAGGCAACAATACAACAGCATGCTGAAGCTCAAACACTTCAGTCACTGGCTATATGGGTTATTATCTTTATCCACACAGCATTACACTGACCTACATTCTATCTCTTCTCTTGCATGCCACTCATACACTAATTTCCCTTCGAGAGAGAGAGAGGAGGGAAGAGGGAGAGAGAGAGAGAGAGAAGAGAGGGAAGAGGGGGAGAGAGAGAGAGAGAGAGAGAGAGAGAGAAGAGAGAGGGAAGAGGGAGAGAGAGAGAGGAGAGGGAAGAGGGAGAGAGAGACAGAGAGAAGAGAGGGAAGAGGGGGAGAGAGAGAGAGAGAGAGAGAGAGAAGAGAGAGGGAAGAGGGAGAGAGAGAGAGGAGAGGGAAGAGGGAGAGAGACAGAGAGAGAGAGAGAGAGAGGGAAGAGGGAGAGAGAGAGAGAGACAGAGAGAGAGAGAGGAGAGGGAAGAGGGAGAGAGAGAGGAGAGGGAAGAGGGGGAGAGAGAGAGAGAGAGAGGGAAGAGGGAGAGAGAGAGAGAGGAGAGGGAAGAGGGGGAGAGAGAGAGAGAGGGAAGAGGGAGAGAGAGAGAGAGGAGAGGGAAGAGGGAGAGAGAGAGAGAGGGAAGAGGGAGAGAGAGACATTTATGTGAATCTGCATATACTGAGAAATTACATCGATTTTTTTCTTTGCAGTTTAAAATTAGATTAGTAAACTACATGTAATGTAATATCCTTCCTCTTTGGTGGTGAGGCCTCATTGGTTCACATTGCTCCACATGAAGCCAATGTGAAATATCTACTATCACTTAAAAATGTCCCTGTTTGGATAAAGAGAGATATTCTGTGTTTCTAATGACTGTGTGTGTTTTTGTTTTCACACATGTAATCTTTACACCAATTATAAATACTTGTTTTCCCAAAGAGCCTACTATGGAATCAAATTAGACTATGGCTTCAATTATCCAACTGTCACAGTGTTCCACTGCTGATAGGTCCCATATAATTAGGTCTTGCCCAACAATTATGTATTGTGTCAGGCACAATGGCTTGTGACCATGGGTAACTAACTGTGTGCTGAGTTTATTATGCGTTGAAGAGCAGTGTAATCTACAGTCACAAAATGTCTAAACCCAGACGCGCAACATCTCGAGACTTCCCGGGAACGCTTGCAAGACAGACCAAGCAGACCAGGCCGGGGTTTGAGAATTCGAAGAGAGAAATGAAAAACTATTTCTTAAGTTTTAAATTTTCTCAACATCTAAAGGCACAAACTAGATTCGAACCAATGTCTTATGAACATGTTTTTACTCCCAACCTTGTGAAAGTGACAAACTGACACGTTTTTATTTTCGTCAAAAACTAGTTTATATTGAAGGAATGCATTTGATTTGACGGAATGCCTTTGATTTGACGGAATGCCTTTGATTTGACGCAATGCACATGCGCAGTTCGGCGCGAGAGACCGTTCACCCGATGACGAGAATCTGTGTTTAGGTTAGATGGCCAAAGTCGTCATGGCATCGCCTACAAAAGCAGTCAAAAACTGCTTCTCCGATAGAAATCCCCTATCTCCATAATGTACTGTCTTTGTTACAGTATTCAGTTACACTGAGTATTCATACACGATGAACAGTACCAAGGTCAGCCACTAGATGGGAGTGTTCAGTAGGGAATGGAGCATTGCAGAACTGTGGAATGGAGTGGGAAGGAGAGGAGATACCTTCACAACAGCGAAAATATTTCCCCTATTCATGCGTCTTGTGGGTTGCCATTGCACTGTGAAGGTGTCGTTAGTTGCAATGACAACAATGCAGATACATATTTGAGATTCAAATGAATAATACAAATGTGATACAGATCTGTCTCTGTGTGTCTAAATGAGGACAAATTATTGATTTGAGTATTCGGTCAGGACTCAGGAAGAACTGTCGACACCATTGACGTGGCACCCTCATTCATAATCAGGGTTGAATGACTCCCTGACTAACTCTCATCAGAGTCACGTTGAGTCATCAGCGCAGTTTTGTGCGATGGTAACACATAGACTTTTGGGCTCCCGAGTGTCGCAGCGGTCTAAGTCGCAGAGTCACTACAGACACCCTGGTTCAAATCCAACCAGCCGTGAGTGGGAGTCCCATAGTGCGGCGCACAATTGGCCCAGTGTCGTCTGGGTTTGGCTGGTGTAGGCGGTCATTGTAAATAAGAATTTGTTCTTAACTGACTTGCCTAGATAAATAAAAAAAAAAGTTTGTTTAATCTCTATTTAACTAGGTTAGTTAAGAACAAATTCTAATGTATGGCAAATGGCAAATGTGTTAACATCGTGCGCTGGTATGAAAGCATCAGCACTAGAGACAAACCATTGGGAACAAACATCTGGACCTTGTCTGATGCAACAACGAAAAGCTGGCATCCTGCAAAACATTTATGTGATTGTAGGAAACAAATACGAGTTTAGGCCTACATCATTTGTAGAAATTACTCATTCAAAATATTTTGTTCTCAACTTTAATTGAATCAAGAGTAGTAGGTACATTTTCAATGATTAACCCATTTGTACAAGTCGTGTTCGATTTATATGTGATGTTAACCTTGAAGACCGATTGCTTTTAGATAAAAATGTTTTATGGTTTCACAGCCTACAGCCAGGCTACTTAATCAAAGTGTACTACTTCAACTACTTACATTCAAATGGGGTGGGATGAGCTGGTACATTCAAATGGGGTGGGATGAGATGGCACATTCAAATGGGGTGGGACGAGATGGCACATTCAAATGGGGTGGGACGAGATGGCACATTCAAATGGGATGGGATGAGCTGGTACATTCAAATGGGGTGGGATGAGCTGGTACATTCAAATGGGGTGGGATGAGATGGCACATTCAAATGGGGTGGGACGAGATGGCACATTCAAATGGGGTGGGACGAGATGGCACATTCAAATGGGGTGGGATGGGATGAGCTGGTACATTCAAATGGGGTGGGATGAGATGGCACATTCAAATGGGGTGGGACGAGATGGCACATTCAAATGGGGTGGGACGAGATGGCACATTCAAATGGGGTGGGACGAGATGGCACATTCAAATGGGGTGGGATGGGATGAGCTGGTACATTCAAATGGGGTGGGATGGGACGAGCTGGTATATTCAAATGGGGTGGGATGGGATGAGCTGGTACATTCAAATGGGGTGGGATGGGACGATATGGTACATTCAAATGGGGTGGGATGGGATGAGCTGGTACATTCAAATGGGGTGGGACGAGCTGGTACATTCAAATGGGGTGGGACGAGCTGGTACATTCAAATGGGGTGGGACGAGCTGGTACATTCAAATGGGGTGGGTCAAGCTGGTACATTCAAATTGGATGGGTCAAGCTGGTACATTCATATTGTGTGGGACGAGCTGGTACATTCAAATGTGATGCGTAGCGACATACATTCTGATTGGTACATTCTGATTGGTACATAGGTATTGTGTGTAAACAGATATCTTCTTACCTCTTCATACACATATTACATGTCCATTCCAAACCAGGTTAAATCCAGTGTCCATGTTTAACCAGGGCTTATAGATCCCAATTATGGGCATAGACATACAAATATATTTTCAGATCATTTTTTTAAATAAGCGGTATTGTCCTATGCGTTATTCTTATCTGGCTGACGATACCTCATCAAGTTTCATACATAGCCTACGATTCGATATACATCTGTCTAGCTGGCTACTATACCGCAGGTAACCCAGTGCGTTGAGCGAAGGACTAATAACCGAAAGGTTGCTAGATCGAATCCCCGAGCTGACAAGGTAAAAAGTAATTCTGCTCCTAAACAAGGCAGTTAAACCCACTGTTCCTAGACCGTCATTGAAAATAAGAATTTGTTCTTAGAAACTGACATGCCTAGTTAAATAGGCTGCATTGGCCAAATGACAACCAATGGCTATGCATACCTACTGTAAGTGGAGCATGTAAGTTGCAGTATCTCGTCTTCGCCAACAGGTTGCACTACGTATTGTAAACAGTGAGATCTCCATTTTGTATGTTCCCCCCCTCCCTCCCTCCCTCCCTCCCTCAGAGGTTAGCGCCTACTTTCCTTTTGGCTGTGAACAGCACAGCTAATTCCGTGCATTTCGGACGCAATTGGATACCTAACACATTGTAGTGGATTGGATGATCCGATCGATTACTTGCTTCTTCGTGTCCTGATACGATTTGCAAGGAGAACGCAATCGGATGTTTTCGTGTTTCTAGCCGGTTTGCAAGCAAAACAATACCAAACAAAAACAACCATGCATGGAGTCACAACTACAAAACGCCTGAGGGGTAGGCAAACGCTTTAGATGTATAGTATTTGAAGTCATATAATGTACCATACATTAATTTGGAATGAATAACCAGAGATGGATTATGTTAGCCACTAGCTCGTTAGCTCAACATGTCTCTCAATGACATTTGGGGGGACGCATTTGCAGGAGCTAACGTAGCTAACTAACTCATGTGAGCTGCTTAAATAGCTAAATGTGCTGTTGCAAAATATATGAACATGGTTAACTAGTTAGGTTGCAGAAACACTTAATTCAATTCATACGCCACGATGCTTGTTTTTGTTGCTTTCAAATAATAAAGTAAAGCAAAGGGAATAGTTAGCCACTTAGCTAGGTAGCTAATATCTAACCAGCAATGCGCCCCAGCAGCAGGGGACTTCGGAGAATTCAGGTCAACTTCATAGAATGGATCAATTTGTCAACAATTATAAACACATGAAGTGTATGCAAATTAACTTCACACGTCACATGTGTAATGTCATTTTAACTAAGTAACTTAAAAGTACATATTATTCATTCATTGAAACCATAATATTAGGACAGATGTTGATGATACAGCTGGTATATTAGGTATAACTTGCCACGTGTGTAGTATGTTTGTGTCTTTACACTTAGGCAGGTTATTTGATACATGTCCATATTAGCCTACACGTGGCAGACACCGATCTAGCGCCGCACCAGGGGTATATTCATTATGCCGATTGCAACAGAAATAGGTTTACTCCAAATGGAAAACGTTTCAGGTAGGTCACTCCCCGTTTGGCGATGATTCATTATGTTAGGTACTTAAACTGTAAACGGTTTCCATTTCGAGATGTAATGAATACACTAGCATCCATGCTAATGACATTACCCACTCGGTCTTTTCCCTCTCTCTACCCAGGATCATAAGATGGATCAGGGAGGAGTGAAGAAGAGCAGGAGTAACAACGACAACAGCCGAGTTAAGCTCCTTCTGGGCGAAACACCCTCAGAGAGAACCCCTCTCACTGGTGCTCCCTGCAGTGCCATGTCCGTTGCTTTGGCAACCACCACCACCTCCTTCCTTCCATCCAGCCAGCTGATGCAACCAGGTGAGGTGCCCAGCGGACTCAGTAACAGCCCTCCTCCCTCAGGTGAGGACCTCGCCTCAGCCTCCGTCACGGCCTCCGTGGGCCTCTACCTGGAAGACCCAGAGCCTCCCACCACAAAGGTACTGCTACTCATTTGTTGTACTAACGCTCTAGCACTGGACTCTACCCCCACACCCACTGGACTCTATCCCCACACCCACTGGACTCTACCCCCACACCCACTGGACTCTACCCCCACACCCACTGGACTCTACCCCCACACACCCACTGGACTCTACCCCCACACCCACTGGACTCTACCCCCACACACCCACTGGAATCTATCCCCACACCCACTGGACTCTATCCCCACACCCACTGGACTCTACTCCCACACCCACTGGACTCTATCCCCACACCCACTGGACTCTATCCCCACACCCACTGGACTCTACTCCCACACCCACTGGACTCTACTCCCACACCCACTGGACTCTACTCCCACACCCACTGGACTCTACTCCCACACCCACTGGACTCTACTCCCACACCCACTGGACTCTACTCCCACACCCACTGGACTCTACTCCCACACCCACTGGACTCTACTCCCACACCCACTGGACTCTACTCCCACACCCACTGGACTCTACCCCCGCACCCACTGGACTCTACTCCCTCACCCATTGGAATTTACCCCGACACCCACTGGACTCTACTCCCACACCCACTGGACTCTACTCCCACACCCACTGGACTCTACCCCCACACCCACTGGACTCTACCCCGACACCCACTGGACTCTACCCCCACACCCACTGGACTCTACCCCCACACCCACTGGACTCTACCCCGACACTCACTGGACTCTACCCCCACACCCACTGGTCTCTACCCCCACACCCACTGGACTCTACGAACACGCTGGACTCTACCCACACACCCACTGGACTCTACTCCCACACCAACTGGACTCTACCCACAACCACACCCACTGGACTCTACTCCCACACCCACTGGACTCTACTCCCACACCCACTGGACTCTACCCACAACCACACCCACTGGACTCTACTCCCACACCCACTGGACTCTAGTCCCACACCCACTGGACTACCCCCACACCCACTGGACTCTACCCCCACACCCACTGGACTCTACTCCCACACACCCACTGGACTCTACTCCCTCACCCACTGGACTATACCCCCACACCCACTGGACTCTACTCCCACACCCACTGGACTCTACCCCCACACCCACTGGACTCTACTCCCACACCCACTGGTCTCTACCCACACACGCTGGACTCTACGAACACGCAGGGCGCTACCCACACACAATGGACTCTACCCACACACACTGGTCTCTACCCACACACACACTGGACTCTACCCACACACACACTGGACTCTACCCACACACACTAGACTCTACCCACACACACTGGACTCTACCCACACACTCACACACACACACAGTAACTCTACCCACACTGCCTACATGCTGGACTCTACCCACACACACAGTGACTCTACCCACACACACTGGACTCTACACACACACACACACACACACACACAGTACATTTTCCCACACACACATAACATGCATCCTGATGCCCCATACACTTTCGCACTCACCACATACACTGCTGCTACTGTGTATTATCTATCTTAGTCATTTTACAGTAAATATACAATGCAAAGCTACCTCAATTACTTCGACTCCCTGTATATAGCCATGTTATTACCTGGTACTCCCTGTATATAGCCATGATATTACCTGGTACTCCCTGTATATAGCCATGTTATTACCTGGTACTCCCTGTATATAGCCATGTTATTACCTGGTACTCTCTGTATATAGCCATGTTATTATCTGGTACTGTCTGTATATAGCCGTGATATTACCTGGTACTGTCTGTATATAGCCATGATATTACCTGGTACTGTCTGTATATAGCCATGTTATTACCTGGTACTCCCTGTGTATAGCCATGTTATTACCTCCCTGTATATAGCCATGTTATTACCTGGTACTCCCTGTGTATAGCCATGTTATTACCTCCCTGTATATAGCCATGATATTACCTGGTACTCCCTGTATATAGCCATGTTATTACCTGGTACTCCCTGTATATAGCCATGCTATTACCTGGTACTCTCTGTATATAGCCATGTTATTACCTGGTACTGCCTGTATATAGCCATGTTATTACCTGGTTCTCCCTGTATATAGCCATGATATTACCTGGTACTGTCTGTATATAGCCATGATATTACCTGGTACTGTCTGTATATAGCCATGTTATTACCTGGTACTCCCTGTGCATAGCCATGTTATTACCTCCCTGTATATATCCATGTTATTACCTGGCACTCCCTGTATATAGCCATGTTGTTACCTCCCTGTATATAGCCATGTTATTACCTGGTACTCCCTGTATATAGCCATGTTATTACCTGGTACTCCCTGTATATAGCCATGTTATTACCTGGTACTCCCTGTATATAGCCATGTTATTACCATGTTATTACCTGGTACTCCCTGTATATAGCCATGTTATTACCTGGTACTTCCTGTATATAGCCATGTTATTACCTGGTACTCCCTGTATATAGCCATGTTATTACCTGGTACTTCCTGTATATAGCCATGTTATTACCTGGTACTTCCTGTATATAGCCATGTTATTACCTGGTACTCCCTGTATATAGCCATGTTATTTCCTGGTACTCCCTGTATATAGCCATGTTATTACCTGGTACTGTCTGTATATAGCCATGTTATTACCTGGTACTGTCTGTATATAGCCATGTTATTTTCTACTCCCTGTATATATCCGTGTTATTACCTGGTACTCCCTGTATATAGCCATGTTATTACCTGGTACTCCCTGTATATAGCCATGTTATTTTCTACTTCCTGTATATAGCCATGTTATTTTCTACTTCCTGTATATAGCCATGTTATTTTCTACTTCCTGTATATAGCCATGTTATTACCTGGCACTCCCTGTATATAGCCATGTTGTTACCTCCCTGTATATAGCCATGTTATTACCTGGTACTCCCTGTATATAGCCATGTTATTACCTGGTACTCCCTGTATATAGCCATGTTATTACCTGGTACTCCCTGTATATAGCCATGTTATTACCATGTTATTACCTGGTACTCCCTGTATATAGCCATGTTATTACCTGGTACTTCCTGTATATAGCCATGTTATTACCTGGTACTCCCTGTATATAGCCATGTTATTACCTGGTACTTCCTGTATATAGCCATGTTATTACCTGGTACTTCCTGTATATAGCCATGTTATTACCTGGTACTCCCTGTATATAGCCATGTTATTTCCTGGTACTCCCTGTATATAGCCATGTTATTTCCTGGTACTCCCTGTATATAGCCATGTTATTACCTGGTACTCCATGTATATAGCCATGTTATTACCTGGTACTCCCTGTATATAGCCATGTTATTACCTGGTACTCCCTGTATATAGCCATGTTATTACCTGGTACTCCCTGTATATAGCCATGTTATTACCTGGTACTCCCTGTATATAGCCATGTTATTACCTGGTACTCCCTGTATATATCCATGTTATTACCTGGTACTCCCTGTATATAGCCATGTTATTACCTGGTACTCCCTGTATATAGCCATGTTATTTTCTACTTCCTGTATATAGCCATGTTATTTTCTACTTCCTGTATATAGCCATGTTATTTTCTACTTCCTGTATATAGCCATGTTATTACCTCCCTGTATATAGCCATGTTATTACCTGGTTCTCCCTGAATATAGCCATGTTATTACCTCCCTGTATATAGTCATGTTATTTTCTACTTCCTGTATATAGCCATGTTATTTTCTACTTCCTGTATATAGCCATGTTATTTTCTACTTCCTGTATATAGCCATGTTATTTTCTACTTCCTGTATATAGCCATGTTATTTTCTACTCCTTATTTTTTTATTCATTATTCAAAATGTATTATTTTTCTTGTCACTATTTCCGTTTAATTTTTTTATCTTATCTTTAATTCTGCATTGTTGGAAAAGGACCCGTAAGTCAGCATTTCACTGTTGTCTACAAAGCGTGTGACAAATACGATTTGGGTTCGGGTCAATTCTGTTTCAGTAATGCAGGATTTTTTTTCTCATAGAGAACCACTGGAATGTCAGGTTACTTGCTGAATTGACAGAATTTTAAATGTTTTCTTGTTTTTTTCTCCCCCTTTGTAGTGATTTGACAAACCAATGTTCCCATCTGTTATTAATGGAGTATTTCTTCTTATCTAAGCTCCTGCCCCAACAGACTAACACGTCCCTGGGCCTTGGACTCTTCACCCTTGGGGATACCTACTCCCGCCTGGAAGACAGCATCGCTGACTTCCACCGCTCCTCACCCAGCATGGACTCTCTGATCGGGGGCTCGGACCCTAACCTGTTCCCCATGTCCATGAGGACGGAGACAGACTTCTCCCGGGACCAGGACCTTATGGATATGGACCAGGAAGGGTACATTGGAAAAGACCAGAAACTGTTCAACGACAACACTCTGGATCTCCTCCAGGACTTTGAGTTGACAGGCTCCCCCTCAGACTTTTACGTAGGGGACGACGCCTTCCTTTCCTCCCTGGCTGATGACACTCTGCTGGGGGATGAGAGCCAGGATCGTGGGGTCTCCAACTCCACCTCCAAGCCAGCTGCTACTACGACCAATAGTGGTGGTTGTAGCGGTTCCAACACCACCACGTTGAATGGTAGCAATCTTCTAACATGTCAGGATGAATCCAACTCCAGCACCCCTATGACAGGCAACTCCCCGACCCCCAACACCTTTCCCGTGGTGAAGCTCGAGAAGGAATCTGGCTTCATCCAGCTGTGTACTCCAGGAGTGATCAAACAGGAGAAGACCTCGGCCATTCGTAGCTACTCCTGCCGAATGAGTGGTAGTACCGGCGGCTCCACTTCCTCCTCCCCCTCAGAGCTGTCCAGCGCCAGCCCCATCTCCATCTGTGGGGTGAGCACCTCTGGAGGACAGAGCTACCACTTTGGAGTCAACAGCAGCATTAACACCCCCTTGGCTTCCACTACCAGTGGAGCTTCTCCGCAAAAGGACCAGAAGCCCTCTGTGTTCAGCCTGTATCCTCCGTTGGTGACCGTAGGAGAGGCTTGGAACAACAGTAGCTATGGGGACGGAGCTTCTGGAATGCAAGGTCTCTCCAGCCCTACCTCCTCTTTCTCCAGCAGCTTTGCAAGGTAAGGAGAAGAATTGAAAGAATGTTGCTAATAAAAAAGCAGTCCTGTAGTTGGTCTGGTGGTAGTTTGGTGGTGGTCGTCTGGCCAGCCTGCTGCGTTGCGACAGTGAGGCTGGTCTAGGGTTGGAATCTTTCCGGTAAATTTCCTGAATTTTTCCAGAAATTTTCCATGGGAAGTTAAACCCCCGGGATTTGGGGAATTTTGCTTCAATTCATTAAAAAAGTTAGCTTATAACAGGGAACCTTTTTTTGTGTGGGATACACACAAGGCAATTCCTTATTTTGGTTCAACTATCCCCAATTCAATGCAATTGCAACCCTCTGCACGCACAGTGCATTCTTCCATCACATGTACAGCTGTTTCTCAAGATCTTGCACACTAATGAGATGCTATTGAGCCCACACTACTACACTGTCTGAGCCAAGGACTACATGCTTTCTGGTAAGTTTTGATGACAATACTGGGAGGGGTGAATATATTTTATATGATTGTTTGTTCACTAGTAAATAGTAGCCTACTACAAAGTGTGTTTAAATAATTTCTAACTTGTTAACAATTTCTGCTATTTTTGTTTTAGCTTGCTTGAGCCTGCTAACTGTGTGTTAATTCACCTGTTTCCATACCAGTTTCATTAAAAAAGAAATATATTAAACAAGGAGTTTTTTTAATCTAACTGCTTAACTATTTAAACTTGTACATGGAATTGTATATATTTTTTTTACATTTTCTTTTACAATATTTACAGGAAAATGCCACAGGCACTATCTGATGTGTGGAGACATTTCACTGCAGCTAATGTAGAAGGAAAAGTTGTGTACATTTGCAAATACTGTGCCAAATCATATGTGAAGAATGCAACGAAGATGCAGAATCATCTGGCCAAGTGCATAAAGTTCCCTCAGTGCTCACGACAAACAACCTCTGACAAAAGTCCCTCTACTTCTATTCGAGGTGAAGATTATACATCAGATACCTTATCGATAGCAACAGCTCATGGTCCTCCTGGAATCAGACACCTTATCGATAGCAACAGCTCATGGTCCTCCTGGAATCAGACACCTTATCGATAGCAACAGCTCATGGTCCTCCTGGAATCAGACACCTTATCGATAGCAACAGCTCATGGTCCTCCTGGAATCAGACACCTTATCGATAGCAACAGCTCATGGTCCTCCTGGAATCAGACATCTTATCGATAGCAACAGCTCATGGTCCTCCTGGAATCAGACATCTTATCGATAGCAACAGCTCATGGTCCTCCTGGAATCAGACACCTTATCGATAGCAACAGCTCATGGTCCTCCTGGAATCAGACATCTTATCGATAGCAACAGCTCATGGTCCTCCTGGAATCAGACATCTTATCGATAGCAACAGCTCATGATCCTCCTGGAATCAGACACCTTATCGATAGCAACAGCTCATGGTCCTCCTGGAATCAGACACCTTATCGATAGCAACAGCTCATGGTCCTCCTGGAATCAGAAGTTTTTTTGACTCATTGGAGGAATGTAGCCAGAGAAATGCTCATGAATGTCTTGCTTGAGCTGTGTATTATTATTATTATTATTATTATTATTATTATTTATTATTATTATTATTATTATTATTATTATTTATTATTTTTTATGCAACTGGTTCACCTCTAATGGTCACAGGCAATGTATATTGGAAGATATTTCTGAATGTTCTTCGCCCAGCATACACCCCTCCAACCAGACATGCTTTATCTACTAATTTGCTGGATGTAGAGTTCAACAGAGTTCAAGTGAAGGTCCAGCAAATCATAGTGAAAGCAGACTGTATTGCAATCATCTCTGATGGGTGGTCGAATGTTCGTGGGCAAGGAATAATTAACTACATAATTTCCACCCTCAACCAGTATTCTGCAAGAGCACAGACACAAGGGACAACACACACACCGGTCTCTACATTGCAGATGAGCTGAAGGCGGTCATCAATGACCTTGGACCACAGAAGGTATTTGCACGGGTGAAAGACAATGCTGCAAACATAAAGGCTGCTTGGTCTAAAGTGGAGGAGTCCTACCTTCACATCACACCCATTGAATCTGCTCCTCAAGGACATCATGGCACTGAAAACAATGGGTAGACTCTACAAGGGAGCCAAGGAAATGGTTAGGTATGTGAAGGGTCATCAAGTTATAGCAGCAATCTACCTCACCAAGCAATGTGAGAAGAATAAGAGCACGACATTGAAGCTACCCAGCAACACCCGTTGGGGTGGTGTTGTCATCATGTTTGACAGTCTCCTGGAGGGGAAGGGGTCTCCAAGAAATGGCCATATCACAGTCTGCCGATTAAGGACAGCCCCATCAAGAGGATCCTCCTGGATTATGTATTTTGGGAGAGAGTGGTAAGCAGCCTGAAACTCCTGAAACCTACAGCAGTAGCCATTGCACGGATTGAGGGGGACAATGCCATCCTGTCTGATGTTCAGACTCTGCTTGCAGATGTAAGAGAATAAATCTGTACTGCCCTTCCCACTTCACTGTTGCTCCAAGCAGAGGAAACTGCATTTCTGAAATACATCAAAAAGTGTGAAGACTTCTGGCTGAAACCCATACACACCGTGTACATGTTGGACATGTATGCTGGCAAGAGCATCCTGTCTGGTGCAGAGATCAACAAGGCCTATGGTGTCATCACTACCGTGTCTCGCCACCTTGACCTGGATGAAGACAAGGTCCTTGGCAGTCTAGTGAAGTATACTTCCAAGCAAGAGCTTTGGGATGGAGATGCAATATGGCAGTTGTGTCAACATATCTCATCAGCCACCCTGGTGGAAGGGACTTTGTGGATCTGAGGCTCTTTCCCCTGTTGCCTCATCATCCTCCAAATCCCACCAACATCAGCCGCCTCAGAGCGCAACTGGTCCTTGTTTGGGAAAACGCACACCAAAGCATGCAACAGGCTGACCAATACAAGGGTTGAAAAATTGGTGGCCACCCGGGAAAATTTGAGGCTTTTTGAGCCTGACGACAAGCCACCCTCAACAAGGTTGGAAAGTGACAGTGAAGATGAGGCCTCCGAGTCTGATGTTAAGAGGTGGACATTGAGGAGGTCCAGGGAGAAGACATGGAAGCCAGAGAGGAAGACAACCAAAGCTTTAGTTTCTAGACTATCATTTTACAGATGTATGTTGAAGACGTTTTTGGGAGATGCGATGGATCATTGGGGATCATTCAATATTCCCCTTTTTTTTCAGTGAAATTATCCCATGTGAAGAGTCAACTCATTTCATTAAAGTTCAGTTCAACTAAATCGTTTAAAAATAATTATTTTGTAAGGATTTAATCATTTGTAATTATGTCTACTTATGATGAGGTAAAATGTTTATGTTTCTGTCTCCATATGATATAGTAAATATATCCAATGCAAAAAAACATCTACATTTAAATGGTATTAATTTGCATATAAATCTGTTAATTCCCATATATTCCCGTTAATTCCCACGGAAACTTTACACCTCTGAATATTCCCCAAAATGTGCAACCCTAGGCTGGTGTCACAGTGTTATGTTGAAAACTGTGGAATAAAACTAGTGTTCAGGGCAGGGGAGATTTCTGGAACATATTACTGACAGCGGGATTCTAAGAGCTCCTCCTTGGTTTTTCAACATGTCAAGGCAACTCTGTCCAGTCAGTTACTGAACTGGAGACGGTTAGAGATTATCCTAGTGTTTTCCCCCCATTTTTTTTTATTTTGCCTGTATCAACATGCCCTTAAACACTTGTGCAGGGGAATGAAATATCACAGATGAATATTGTAGACGCTTTCAGTCACCAGACCAATCAATTTTTTTATCTTGTCTTATCTTTTCAGCAGAGCTATTGCAGAGCTATTGCCTCTAAAGCGATAGATAGTAGAAAATGGGTCATGTGTTTCTGTGATACCATAATGTTGTCTTACCGCAGGCATTAGAAATGTTTTCTAAATAATTGCCACATTTCACAGTCTGTGATCTAAAAAGGGCACACTATTCCACAGTCTATAGGGCTCTGGTCAAAAGTGAAGGAGTGCACTATATAGGGGAATCGGCTACCATTTGGAACACATATATAGTTACGGTACAGTAGACCACTGTCATGAAGGGCTCCGGGGACTAGAGGACACAATCAGTGTCTATATAGACATAGGCCCAGCTAGGGGAATTCCACTTTAACCTCACAGAGACATGTCATTGTTACATTCACATCTAGGGGCCTGTTCTACTACACAGTTGCTTTGTCTGCCTACTCTCTGTTTTCTTAATTACAGATACAGTAGTACTAGTATAGACTAGTTGTTATTTACTGTTAGGTCTACAGTAATACTAGTGTAGACTAGTTGTTATTTACAGTTAGGTCTACAGTAATACTAGTATAGACTAGTTGTTATTTACTGTTAGGTCTACAGTAATACTAGTATAGACTAGTTGTTATTTACTGTTAGGTCTACAGTAATACTAGTGTAGACTAGTTGTTATTTACTGTTAGGTCTACAGTAATACTAGTGTAGACTAGTTGTTATTTACTGTTAGGTCTACAGTAATACTAGTATAGACTAGTATAGATATTTTCCTTGCCCCCCCAAAAATACGATATTGAAAACTGATATTTAACATTTCAGCGGCCTTTTAAGCATTCTAGTAGAGTTAAATAGTTAACACACACACATGGGCACAGCGGTCTAAGGCACATCTCAGTGCAAGAGGTGTCACTACAGTCCCTGGTTCGAATCCAGGCTGTATCATATCCGGCCGTGATTGGGAGTCCCGTAGGGCGGCGCACAATTGGCCCAGCGTCGTCCGGGGTAGGCCGTCATTGTAAATAAGAATTTGTTCTTAACTGACTTGCTTAGTTAAATAAAGGGTACACACACACACACGTTATTTTGTTGTCATTTACGTTGCCGTTTACGTATGCCCCCATTACAAGTAAAACATCATCAAACCCTATTTCTTTCACTTACTTGCTGTGCTGTTTCGTTGTTCAGTCCTTTCATTCTCAACCAGGATTTCTTATACTATTGAACGCCGTTTGGGTCTTTAGTATGGAAAGCGGTTTGGGTCGTTGCTATGGGAAGCCGTTTGGGTCGTTGCTATGGGAAGCCGTTTGGGTCGTTGCTATGGAAAGCCGTTTGGGTCGTTGCTATGGGAAGCCGTTTGGGTCTTTAGTATGGAAAGCCGTTTGGGTCGTTGCTATGGGAAGCCGTTTGGGTCTTTAGTATGGAAAGCCGTTTGGGTCGTTGCTATGGGAAGCCGTTTGGGTCGTTGCTATGGGAAGCCGTTTGGGTCGTTGCGTGTCAAAAAAGATACACGTCATATAACACTATTTGACGTGTCGAATAAGCTTGTTGACCAATCAGGACCTGAATATGACTGCATGTCACACATTAATTTAACACGTTCATTAAAATAATGTACATAGTTATTACACATTGATTGCACTGTCACAATGATTCATCTATACGTATGCTATGATGCTGGTAAAGTTGTCACCTCATGATAACACACGGCCCCATGTCTCAAGGATCTGTACACAAGTCCTGGAAGCTGAAATTTCCCAGACATGTCACCCGTTGAGCATGGGTTCGGTTGCTCTCGATCGACTTGTACAACGGCGTGTTCCAGTTTCCGCCAATATCCAGCAATTTTGCACGGCCATTAAAGAGGAGTGGGGCAACATTCTACAGGCCACAAACAACAGCCTGGTCAACTCTATGTGAAAGAGATGTCGCGCTGCATGAGGCAAATGGTGGTCACACCAGATACGGACTGGTTTTATCATCCACGCCCCTACATTTTTTTTTTTTTTTTCGGTTTCAAGTTTTAATGTCACAAGTAAAGTGAAATGGCTTTCTTGCAAACTCAAAACCCAACAATGCGATAATCAATAACAATGTATTATCAGATAGGATAAATAATAGTAAGTAATACGCAGTAGGTATCTGTGACCAACAGAATCATATCTGTATTACCAGTCATGTGAAATCCATAGATTAGGACCAAATGAATTTATTTAAATTGACAGATTTCCTTTATATGAACTGTAACTCTGTAAAATCGTAGAAATTGTTTCATGTTTTTATATTTTTGTTCAGTGGATTTTGACCCTTCTGGTCATCTATGAACGATGTACTCTTATAATATCCACTGGCACAGTCAGAACAGGACTGGCCACCCCTCGGAGCCTGGGTCCTCTCTAGGTTTCTTTCTAGGTTCCTGCCTTTCTAGGGAGTTTTTCTTATTTCTTGTGTACATCTGCATTGCTTGCTGTTTTGGTGTTTTAGGCTTGGTTTCTGTATTAGCTCTTTGTGGCAACTGCTGATGGATAGCCTACTTAACTGTATTGTTAGTTGCTAGGCCTATTCCACTTCTTCTCATAAAGCCCCAAGCTTGTTTTAGGCCAAGTGTAAATGTACTATCAACCCAAGTTAGTACCATGTCATTGTTAGTTTGAGGCCTCAATGCTTTCCTTGATGACTTTACCTAGCTAGCTGCAGACAGATACTAGTCTGAGTTTCAGGCTGTGTCTGAAAACGTTACTGGCCGTCAAATTCTTGTTCTCCGTCTTTGTCTCCTCGATTCCTCCCAAAGCTAATTTTGAGAGGAATTAGCGCTCTGACCTCCAATGAGCTTTGAGAATAATTGCGGAAACGAGGACGGAGGAAGCAAGGATTTGACACCAAGTAGTAATGTATTTAGACAGACCTAGTATCAACTGTGTCCCAAACACCCTATTCCCTATATAGTGCACTACTTTTGGCCAGAGCCCATTAAGGAAGTTGTGCACTATATAGGGAATAGAGAGCCATTTAGAACATAACCCTAGTCTGAGGCTAACAGGAAGTATCTGGTCTTGTGGGCACATCCTCCTGGCCTGGTCCACCAGTTGCATGATGCCAGAAATTAACACCAGAGGTTGATTGGGTTCAAATACTATGAAATTGTTCAACTACCTTGAGTGTTTGCTCTAGCCTGGCTAGATTGCCAGATGAGAGGAGTTTGCATTTAGGATACTTTTCCATTAGATCTAGTTCTAACAGGCAAACTCAATCAAGCACAGATAAAGTATTTGAAATGATTCATAATATTATTTGAACCCACCCCTGGCCTGACTTCACTGTATGAGTGACGTGACTGCTGTCAATACAAGCCCGGCCTACAGGATAGGGGTTGAGGTTTGAGGTGTTGACTACAGTCAATACAAGCCCAGCCTACAGGAAAGGGGTTGAGGTTTGAGGTGTTGACTACGGTCGAATCAAGTCCAACCTACAGGAAAGGGACTGGGGGTTGGGGGTTGAAGTGTAGGGTTCATTCAACAATACAATGCCGATGATTGATTGAACGAGGTTTGTTATTGTCCCTCAGAAGGGAAATTCTTTGTTAGGAGGTAGTTGGATTGTAGACCAGTGGATAAAGCCTATGTGGGGATGAATGAGTCAGCCTACATATAATATTGTATTGGTGTAAAGTAATTAATTATTGTTTCGGCTTAATAATGTAGACTTTTTAACCACTCACACATACAGCGCTTTTGGAAAGTATTCAGACCCCTAAGACTTTTGTTTTGTTTTGTTACGTTACAGCCTATTTCTAAAATGGATTCAAATGTCGTCGTCCCCCCCCTTATCAATCCCTACACAATACCCCATAATGACAAAGCAAAACATGTTTTTTGTTTTGATGCAAATGTATAAAATAAGTTAAACATTTTACATAAGTTTTCAGACCCTTTACTCAGTACTTTGTTGAAGTACCTTAGGCAGCGATTACAACCTTGAGTCTTCTTGGGTATGACGCTACAAGCTTGACACACCTGTATTTGGGGAGTGTCTCCCATTCTTCTCTGGAGATCCTCTTTTAAGCGCTGTCACTCCAGAGATGTTCGATCGGGTTCAAGTCCGGGCTCTGGCTGGGCCACTCAAGGACATTCAGAGACTTGTCCCGAAGCCACTCCTGCGTTGTCTTTGCGGTGTGCTTCGGGTCGTTGTCCTGTTGGAAGGTGACCCTTCACCCCAGTCTGAGGTCCTGAGCGCTCTGGAGCAGGTTTTCATCAAGGATCTCTCTGTATTTTGCTCCGTTTACATCGGCTGATATATATATATATATATATATATATATATATATATATATATATATATATATATATATATTATAAATATATATATATATATTATAAATATATATTATAAATATATATATATATTATAAATAAATTCCATTGATGGATCTTTCCCTCGATCCTGACTGGTCTCCCAGTCCCTGCTGCTGAAAAACATCCCCACAGCATGATGCAACTGCCACCAACATGCTTCACCGTAGAGATGGTGCCAGGTTTCCTCCAGATGTGACGCTTGGCATTCACGCCAAAGAGTTCATTCTTGGTTTCATCAGACCAGAGAATCTTGTTTCTCATGATCTGAGTACTTTAGGTGCTTTTTGACAAACTCCAAGCGGGCTGTCGTGCCTTTTACTGAGGAGTGGCTTCCGTCTGGCCACTCTACCATAAAGGCCTGATTGGTAGAGTGCTGCAGAGATGGTTGTCCTTCTAGAAGGTTCTCCCATCTCCACAGAGGCACTCTGGAGCTCTGTCAGAGTGACCATCGGTTTCTTGGTCACCTCCCTGACCAAGGCCCTTCTCCCCTGATTGCTCAGATTGGCCGGGCGGCCAGCTCTAGGAAGAGTCTTTGGTTCCAAACTTCTTCCATTTAAGAATGATGGAGGCAGCTGTGTTCTCTGTGCCTCGACACAATCCTGTCTCGGAGCTCTACGGACAACCTCATGGCCTCATGGCTTGGTTTTTGCTCTGACATGCACTGTCAACTGTGGGACCTTATATAGACAGGTGCGTGCCTTTCCAAATCATATCCAATCAATTGAATTTACCACAGGTGGACTCTAATCAAGTTGTAGAAACATCTCAAGAATGATCAATTTCGAGAAACCTTCCGGTTACTAGTCCAACGCTCTAACCACTAGGCTACCCTATATCTTACCCGTCATATGAGTATCCTTTTTCTGACTCATAACATTTCCTCAACTTTGCTCTGAAGTCCAAAAGCTTTCAGGTCGAAATGTTGTTGTATAAAACATTTTTTAGAGGTTGCATATATTTGAAAATGAAAATCGCTTTTGAATTTATGTCATGGAAATAATTGTATTTCCTTTTATCAAGTCATTTACGGTTTCTATAAGCCTTTTTAGTTTTCCATGTGGGCCAATTTATCGGTGAATTCTGAAAAGCTGTCCAAGGATTCTTCCAATGGTGGTGTGTTTTTATGGAGTGAAAGAGGTTCTTGTACAAGTCGTAAAATGTTGTTTATAGTGTTCTTATTAACTAGGAAGTTGTTCATGTTATTAGCTTTATCCTGTGAAAACAGACATGGAAAGTTGTGGGGATGAGCAGGCACATCTTCAATATGTACCCATTGTTCCTCTTTAGTGCGTTTTAACTATATGTCTGTAGTAAAAGCCCTGGGTGGCGAGTTGATACAATTCCAAATCTGGAAGGTTAAAGGTTAAAACCACCCTCAGATTTAGGGACATGTTTGATAATGCTGTGGGTTTGCTTGGCTGCCTTTTTAGTACTGGGGGCCTTTAAATGTGTGCAAGAAATCATTAAATCGGCAGATTATCAACATGTTTTGGAGTGCAATGTTCAACCTAGTGTCCAAAAACTCTCTCTTGAAAGTTGTATGTCTTCCAGTAGGGCAACAGCCCAAAACACACACAAAAAGCATCCTGGAATGATTCATGAAGAAACGCTGGTCTGTCCTGGAGTGGCCAGTGAAGAGTCCAGATGTAAATCAAAACCTATGGTGAGAGCTGAAAACAGCAGTTGGTGGAGGGCACCTCTCAAACATTGAAGAATTTAAAACCGTTTTCTGCTGAAGAGTGCAGCAAGCTCATTGATGGTTACAAGAAGTATTTGTGGCAGTTATTTTGGCCAAAGGCTTTGCGATCAAGTACTGTTTCCAGGGTGCTAATAATTTTTATTTTCTAAATTCAAATTGTAAACTTAAGTTTGCAAAAATAAAATTGGTTCTGCGATGTTGAAAATCCAATAACCAGGTGTGGAGACAAAGTTTTTTTTTGTTTGTTTGTTTTTTTGAAGAAGAAATAGGTAATTATTTAAGTAAAGTAAAATCAAATGTTATTTGTCACATGCTTGGTAAACAACAGGTGTAGACTAACATTGAAATGCTAAATAATGAGAGAAAATAAGTAATAGGAAAAGAGTAACACGAGGAATAAATCCACAATGAGTAAGGATAACTTGGCTATATACACAATGAGTATGGATAACTTGGCTATATACACGCGGTACCAGTATCGAGCCCATGAGTAGGCAGCAATATGTACATTGGGGAGAACAAGTATTTGATACACTGCCGATTCTTCAGGTTTTCCTACTTACAAAGCATGTAGAGGTCTGTCATTTTTATTATAGGTACACTTCAACTGTGAGAGATGGAATCTAAAACAAAAATCCAGAAATTCCCATTGTATGATGTTTAAGTAATTAATTGTATTTTATTGCATGACATACGTTTTTGATCACCTACCAACCAGTAAGAATTCCGTCTCTCACAGACCTGTTCAATTTTCTTTAAGATGCCCTCCCGTTCTCCACTCATTACCTGTATTAACTGCACCTGTTTGAACTCATTACCGGTATAAAAGACACCTGTCCACACACTCAATCAAACAGACTCCAACCACTCCACAATGGCCAAGACCAGAGAGCTGTGTAAGGACATCAGCGTTAAAATTGTAGACCTGCACAAGGCTGGGATGGGCTACAGGACAATAGGCAAGCAGCTTGGTGAGAAGGCAACAACTGGTGGCGCAATTATTAGAAAATGGAAGATGTTGACCGTCATCTTGACGGTCAATCACCCTCGGTTTGGGGCTCCATGCAAGATCTCACCTCGTGGGGCATTAATGATCATGAGGAAGGTGAGGGATCATCCCAGAACTACACGGCAGGACCTGGTCAATGACCTGAAGAGAGCTGGGACCACAGTCTCAAAGAAAACCATTAGTAACACACTACGCCGTCATGGATTAAAATCCTGCAGCGCACGCAAGGTCCCCCTGCTCTAGCCAGCGCATGTCCAGGCCCTTCTGAAGTTTGCCAATGACCATCTGGATGATCCAGAGGAGGAATGGGAGAAGGTCACGTGGTCTGATGAGACAAAAAAATAGAGCTTTTTGGTCTAAACTCCACTCGCCGTGTTTGGAGGAAGAAGAAGGATGAGAACAACCCCAAGAACACCATCCCAACCGTGAAGCATGGAGGTGGAAACATCATTCTTTGGGGATGCTTTTCTGCAAAGGGGACAGGACGACTGCACCGTATTGAGGGGAGGATGGATGGGCCCATGTATCGGGAGATCTTGGCCAACAACCTCCTTCCCTCAGTAAGAGCATTGAAGATGGGTCGTGGCTGGGTCTTCCAGCATGACAACGACCCGAAACACACAGCCAGGGCAACTAAGGAGTGGCTCCGTAAGAAGCATATCAAGGTCCTGGAGTGGCCTAGCCAGTCTCCAGACCTGAACCCAATATAAAAAAAGCTGAAAGTCCGTATTGCCCAGCGACAGCCCCGAAACCTGAAGGATCTGGAGAAGGTCTGTATGGAGGAGTGGGCCAAAATCCCTGCTGTAGTGTGTGCAAACCTGGTCAAAAACTACAGGAAACGTATGATCTCTGTAATTGCAAACAGGTTTCTGTACCAAATATTAAGTTCTGCTTTTCTGATGTATCAAATACTTATGTCATGCAATAAAATGCAAATTAATTACTTAAAACTCATACTAATGTGATTTTCTGGATTTTTGTTTTAGATTCCGTCTCTCACAGTTGAAGTGTACCTACGATAAAAATTACAGACCTCTACATGCTTTGTAAGTAGGAAAAACTGCAAAATCGGCAGTGTATCAAATACTTGTTCTCCCCACTGTACATGTAGGTAGGGATAAAGTGACTAGGCAACAGGATAGATAATAAACAGTAGCAGAAGTGTACGTGACGAGTCAAAAGATTTCGTACAAAAAGGGTCAAAGCAGATAGTCCGGTTAACTATTTAACTAATTTAGCAGTCTTATGGCTCGGGGGTAGAAGCTGTTTGGGATGCTGTTGGTTCCAGACTTGGCGCGTTAGTGCCGGTGCGGTAGCAGAGAGAACAGTGTATGACTTTGGTGGAAGAGTCTTTTTTAGGGCCTTCTTCTGACACCGCCTGGTGTAGAGGTCCTGGATGGCAGGAAGCCATACGCACTGCTTTTTTTTTGTCTGTTGTCATCCGATGAAAATGAAGCTATTTTCTGCTGAATGTCTTGCACTAATGTATTTTCTGTGATGAAAAACTGTAGTTGCACGTCCCTGATCACTCTATTGAAGCAAAAAAAAAACACAGTTGACTTTCAATATACAACACGACCTCCTGTCAATAATACCCAGCTGGACTCACCTGCTCCCGCTTTCTCCTGTTGTGCTATTTACAAACAAACACGTGACTGTCTCAACTGTTCTGGGGAACTACGGTAAACTTCATCATGTAAAATAATGTGTCAGGAGACATGAAGAATATGTGGACTGCAGGTATTTACTTAAAACGTATTATGGCTGCAGGGGCAGTATTGAGTAGCTTGGATGAAAGGTGCCCAGAGTAAACGGCCTGCTCCTCAGTTCCAGTTGCTAATACATGCATATTATTATTAGTATTGGATAGAAAACACACTGAAGTTTCTGAAACTGTTTAAATGATGTCTGTGAGTATAACAGAACTCTTATGGCAGGCAAAAACCTGAGAAGAAATCCAAACAGGAAGTGGGAAATCTGAGGTTGGTTGATTTTCAACCCAGCCCCGATTGAATACACCGTGGGATATTGGTTATGTTGCACTTCCTAAGGCTTCCACTAGATTTCAACCGTCTTTAGAAACTTGAAAGAGGCTTCTACTGTGATGTGGGGCCGGATGGGAGCTCTTTGAGTCAGTGGTCTGGCAGAGAGCCAGGTCCTGGTTACGCGCATTTCACAAGAAAGCGACCTGTGTTCCATGGCTTTTCTACAGACAATGGAATTCTCCGGTTGGAACGTTATTGAAGATTTATGATAACAACATCCTAAAGATTGATTCTATACTTCGTTTGACAAGTTTCTTCGACTGGTAATATAACTTTTTGAAGTTTTCGTCCGATGTTCGGCTGGACCTGCACGAGCGTTTGGATTTGTGTACTAAACGCGCTAACAAAAGTAGCTACTTGGACATAAATAATGGACATTATTGAACAAAACAAACATTTATTGTGGAACTAGGATTCCTGGGAGTGCATGCTGATGAAGATCATCAAAGGTAAGGGAATATTTATAATGTTATTTCGGATTTCTGTTGACTCCAACATGGCGGATATAAAAAATGTTTTTCTTAGCGCCGTTCTCAGATTATTGCATGGTTTGCTTTTTCCGTTTTCCGTTTTTTTTAAATCTGACACAGCGGTTGCATTAAGGAGAGGTATATCTACATTTCCATGTCTAACAATTGTATTTTCATCAACATTTTATAATGAGTATTTCTGTAAAATGATGTGGCTCTCTGCAATATCACTGGATGTTTTTGGAACTAGTGAACGTAACGCGCCAATGTGTACTGAGATTTTTTAAATATAAATATGAACTTTATCAAACAAAACATACATGTATTGTGTAACATGAAGTCCTATGAGTGTCATCTGATGAAGATCATCAAAGGTTAGTGATTCATTTGATCTCTATTTGTGCTTTTTGTGACTCCTCTCTTTGGCTGGAAAAATGGCTGAATTTTTCTGTGAGTTGGTGGTGACCTATCATAATCGTTTGTGGTGCTTTCGCTGTAAAGCCTGTTTGAAATCGGACACTGTGGTGGGATTAACAACAAGATTACCTTTAAAACTGTATAAGATACATGTATGTTTGAGGAATTTTAATTATGAGATTTCTGTTGTTTTGAATTTGGCGCCCTGCACTTTCACTGGCTGTTGTGATATCGATCCCGTTAACGGGATTGCAGCCCTAAGAAGTTTAAAAAAAGTAGCTACAAATATGAAATGTATTGAAAAACGTAAAATAAATAGTTTCAACCGTAATGAATCCTGTGGCTATTTCCAAATACTCCGGTATAAGGCATATACAGTATACTGTCCAAGCCTAGTGAGCGCAGCTCTAACTAGGAACAGATGGACGAGACACAAGATAGGTCTTGTCTTCAACTTACATCTGGGTTTAATCACGCTTGTGTGCGTTTGTCTCTCCGTCTGTGTATCTGATGAGTAGGAGTAAGTATGGTTTCATTTGTGTGCCTGTCTGCCTGCGGTGACGTGTGTCTCAACCTGTGTGACATTTTAGCGGCTTGCTGTTAGCTGAGCCCCAGCCCTCTTCCTCCAAGCTTGGCCCCAGGTCATCACCCTTGCTCCTCTGCCTTCTCACGCAACACTGCTGAACTGCAGGCAGAGCAGACACTGATGGACTGGGCATGGCTCGGAACTGTGGGTGCGTTCCAGGTTTACTTCATTGCAGCCGCAACTGATTGATAATGTCATATTCATGTGGGTTCACTTCCTCCAGAGATGGGTTTTTCTTTCACTTCGTCAGGTGTTATGAAATGAGCTGTGGTAAAGACGGTCTGGAACACACCCTTTTAAGTAAGCTTGGCCTCCGGGTCTTTTCCGTCTGTCTGTCATGAGGCTGTAGTACGGAACCCTCTGGAAAGCCTCCACAATGCATCCTGCATGTAGTTTTGGCCTCAGTCATTAGCCGTTTACAAGCTGGCACTAATACCTAATGAAACACTCATCTCTGTTTTGATTCTCAATCTTTTCTGGGAAATGACTTCATGCCACACCCTTATACCCTGTGACTCAGCTGTTTGAAATTGCACCCTATTCCCTACATAGTACACTACTTTGGATCCTTTTTAAAGACCATTTTACATCAGCAGCAGGGTTAGCAACATTAGCTTTCAGAAATGTGCATTTTTAAAATGCAGACTGTAAAAAAAAAAAAACATCTGCCTTTTTAAGCCACTTCACCTGCGTTTTATATTGAACGTCAACCGCTTTTTTCCCCGACCAGAGTGATCAGGGGCGTGCACCTATAGTTTTACTTCACACAACACAAAGGAATGCAACGCATTCCGCAGAAAATATATTTGCATTTCATCAAATGACAGCAGAAGTGCAACGCTATTTGGCTAGCAACCACACACATAAGTTAGCTTACAATTTGTATTTATTATGGATCCCCATTAGTTCATGCCAAGGCAGAAGCTACTCTTCCAGGGGTTTATTATGGATACCCATTAGTTCATGCCAAGGCAGAAGCTACTCTTCCAGGGGTTTATTATGGCTCCCCATTAGTTCCTGCCAAGGCAGCAGCTACTCTTCCTGGGGTTTATTATGGATACCCATTAGTTCCTGTCAAGGCAGCAGCTACTCTTCCTGGGGTTTATTATAGATCCCCATTAGTTCCTGTCAAGGCAGCAGCTACTCTTCCTGGGGTTTATCATGGATCCCCATTAGTTCCTGTCAAGGCAGCAGCTACTTTTCCTGGGGTTTATCAGGGATCCCCATTAGTTCATGTCAAGGCAGCAGCTACTCTTCCTGGGGTTTATTATGGATACCCATTAGTTCCTGTCAAGGCAGCAGCTACTTTTCCTGGGGTTTATCAGGGATCCCCATTAGTTCATGTCAAGGCAGCAGCTACTCTTCCTGGGGTTTATTATGGATACCCATTAGTTCCTGTCAAGGCAGCAGCTACTCTTCCTGGGGTTTATTATAGATCCCCATTAGTTCCTGTCAAGGCAGCAGCTACTCTTCCTGGGGTTTATCATGGATCCCCATTAGTTCCTGTCAAGGCAGCAGCTACTTTTCCTGGGGTTTATCAGGGATCCCCATTAGTTCATGTCAAGGCAGCAGCTACTCTTCCTGGGGTTTATCATGGATCCCCATTAATTCCTGTCAAGGCAGCAGCTACTTTTCCTGGGGTTTATCAGGGATCCCCATTAGTTCCTGCCAAGGCAGCAGCTACTCTTCCTGGGGTTTATCATGGATCCCCATTAGTTCCTGTCAAGGCAGCAGCTACTCTTCCTGGGATTTATCATGGATCCCCATTAGTTCCTGCCAAGGCAGCAGCTACTCTTCCTGGGGTTTATCATGGATCCCCATTAGTTCCTGTCAAGGCAGCAGCTACTCTTCCTGGGGTTTATCATGGATCCCCATTAGTTCCTGTCAAGGCAGCAGCTACTCTTCCTGGGGTTTATCATGGATCCCCATTAGTTCCTGCCAAGGCAGCAGCTACTCTTCCTGGGCTCCGGGAAAATTTGAAATACATTCATTACAGAATTCACCTCACACTGTGTGCCCTCAGGCCCATACTTCACTACCACATATCTACAACACAAAATCCATGTGTACGTGTGTTTAAAGTGCACATGTTATCATGTGTGTGTCTGCATGTGTCTGTGTCTATGTTTGTGTTGCTTCACAGACCCCGCTGTTCCATAAGGTGCATTTTTATCTGTTTATTAAATCTGATTCTACTGCTTGCGTCAGGTACTTCATGTAGTCATGGCTCTATATAGCACAGTGTGCCTCCCATAGTCTGTTCTGGACTTGGGGACTGTGAAGAGACCTCTGGTGGCATGTCCAGTCTGGGTATGCGTGGATGTCTGAGCTGTGTGCTAGACGTTTAAACAGACAGCTCGGTGCTTTCAACATGTTTGGGTTGGTTTTAATAGTCACAGTGGGTACAACATCTCCTATACATTTCCTGATGAAGGCTATATACAGGGGGTACCGTACAATAAGAAGCATTTTATACCTTTGTTTACAAAACGCAGGAAGATATTCTTTCAGCGTTTTTATCTTTCCTGTGTTATTGGGTCCAGATTGTCACAGAGTGCTTTTAAAGATATTCACCGTAAAACTCCAGAGAGCATTCAATACAGAAGGCAGAAGCATAGTTTGTGTTACAGGTTTTGGTTTTTCCATTTATGTTTTGAGGTTGCACGTTTAGCACAAAGGATGCACCGATTGGTGTCACCTCGTTAGTATTTGTTACGCCTGTGCTGGCTTGTCCTTTTCTTTAGTCCGAATGTGTTTCACCTGTTTTGTTTTGTTCCATAGTTGTTTTACTCCCTATCCTAAGTTGTTCTAGGTTTTTCTTTTACAACTGAATGAACACTTCATTTAACGTAATATAATACATCAATAAAATCAATTTAGCCTCAAATAAATAATGATACATGTTCAATTTGGTTTAAATAATGCAAAAACAAAGTGTTGGAGAAGAAAGTAAAAGTGTAATCTGTGCCATGTAAGAAAGCTAACGTTTAAGTTCCCTGCTCAGAACATGAGAACATATGAAAGCTGGTGGTTCCTTTTAACATGAGTCTTCAATATTCCCAGGTTAAAAGTTTTAGGTTGTAGTTATTATATGAATTATAGGACTATTTCCCTCTATAACATTTGTATTTCATTAACCTTTGACTATTGAGTGTTTTTATAGGCACTTTTAGTATTGCCAGTGTAACAGTATAGCTTCCGTCCCTCTCCTCGCTCCTCCCTGGGCTCGAACCAGGAACACAACGACAACAGCCACCCTCGAAGCAGCGTTACCCATGCAGAGCAAGGGAAACAACCACAGCGAGTGACGTTTGAAACGCTATTAGCGCGCGCTAACTAGCCAGCCATTTCACTTCGGTTACACCAGCCTCATCTTAGGAGTTGATAGGCTTGAAGTCATAAACAGCGCAATGCTTGACGCACAACGAAGAGCTGCTGGCAAAACGCACGAAAATGCTGTTTGAATTAATGTTTACACGCCTGCTTCTGCCTACCACCGCTCGGTCAGATACTTGTATGCTTGTATGCTCAGTCAGATTATATGCAACGCAGGACACGCTAGATAATATCTAGTAGTATCATCAACCATGTGTCGTTAACTAGTGATTATGTATGATTGTTTTTATAAGATAAGTTTAATACTAGCTAGCAACTTACCTTGGCTTACTGTATTCGCGTAACAGGCAGTCTCCTTGTGGAGTGCACAAGGATTAGTTAACTGTAAGGTTGCAAGATTGGATCCCCCGAGCTGACAAGGTGAAAGTCTGTCGTTCTGCCCCTGAACCAGGCAGTTAACCCACCGTTCCTAAGCCGTCATTGAAAATAATGTGTTCTTAACTGACTTGCCGAGTTAAAATAAAGATTAAATAAAGGTGTAAAAAAAATATACATATTTCCAATTGTTATGAAAACTTGAAATCAGCCCTAATTAATTGGCCATTCTGATTAATCGGTCGAACTGTAATCCATCTTTTAGAGCCCCTTACTAGTGGCTTTGCCAACTTTCAGTGGGCACCCACATGGGTGCTTTTCAGAACCCCTTTCTGTTTAGTTTAGGCTGTTTTTAAAGTGATTTTCTTTATTGGTTCCCTTTTGTTGTTGTGAGCGACATTTTGAGTTTGTGTTGTGGCAACGTAACAGTTTGGCACCCTTGGTTCAGTTTGGAAGGTTTAGTGACGGGTCAATAGATCTGTTGTCTCTGCCTTGTCTTGTGAAAGCCACGCCCTCATTGTGAACGTGTAAGTTGTTTGTTTGATGGGTTGTCTGGTTAGTGTGGTGTAATGATTAACAGGCCTATCTTGTCTTCTTCTTATGAAATTCACTCACTCATTGGACGCTTATTATTTGCGCCACAAACATAACAGGAAGTGGTTGTTGACAAGGAAGTGGTTGTTGACAAGGAAGTGGTTGTTGACAAGGAAGTGGTTGTTGACAAGGAAGTGGTTGAATTGTCTGCATAGCAACACCTTTTATTCATTTCCATTTGATAGACAGACTTATTTACGAGACATTCCCGGTCATCCTCTCGTGCCAAAGCCAAGCCTTTATTGCTTGTAATAGATACTGTATTTATGAGAAATAATCTCTCTTTACATAAAACCACAGCCACCCAGTGTGACTCCCAACTCAACCACACATTGTATGTATGTTAGAGAGGCCTTTGTACTATGAATGTCTAATATAAGCGATTAAACACAGCGTTAATGATTTTCCCGCTTGTTTTTACGATATACAGAAGAGTTAATTTATGTCAAATGGCCATAAAACGCTTTATCCTGCTACTACTAACTCCCCAGTCCGTGAACTCCCGTGTGGGTGTGTGTGTGTCATGGAGAGTTGTTGATATCACTGTCTTGGACAAAAATGTTTTTTTTTTGTGGTATCATATGATGGTGTAGACAGACCATTTTATGTTTTTGTGGGTCTAAATCCAAACATTGTTCATTCACTAAGACTAGACTATGCCTTTTTTTGCTGTCAGGTTGTTATGGATACTCAGGCATGTTGACTAGCCTACTACCTTCAGTTAGCACTATAGCAGAGCCTAGATCTCTCACTGCAGCAGAGCCTAGATCTCTCACTGCAGCAGAGCCTAGATCTCTCACTGCAGCAGAGCCTAGATCTCTCACTGCAGCAGAGCCTAGATCTCTCACTGCAGCAGAGCGTAGATCTCTCACTGCAGCAGAGCCTAGATCTCTCACTGCAGCAGAGCCTAGGTCTCTCATTGCAGCAGAGCCTAGATCTCTCACTGCAGCAGAGCCTAGATCTCTCACTGCAGCAGAGCCTAGATCTCTCACTGCAGCAGAGCCTAGATCTCTCACTGCAGCAGAGCCTAGATCTCTCACTGCAGCAGAGCCTAGATCTCTCACTACAGCAGAGCCTAGATCTCTCACTGCAGCAGACCTGTATGAGACAGTTGTTTCCTATGTGTATAAGCAGTTAGGAATCATTTGGGGGGGGGGGGGGGTATAATTTCCCCATATGCAAATTGTGAATTTTCACTGTGTCCCAAATGACACCATTTTCCCTACATAGTGCACTACTTTTGACCTGGAGCAGATGGTTGGAGTATGGTGCTGGGTCCTGGCAACACCTTGTCTGACCGCTCACCCTGAATTTAATTCCGCTGCTCTATCTATCGCTCCATACATTCAGTCTGAAACTGCTATCCTGGAAGCAATTGGATCGTCTCTAACCAGTCAAGAGTATTAGAGCCAACGATGAGATTCATGATTAGTGTAGGCCGGCTCTAGCCCAATCCATCAGTTTCTGGGACCAATCAGAATGTTTGCACCAATGTTTGCATTCTACAAGACGTCGGGAGGGAAACTGAATCCAGACTCCAGAGCGATGTTGATGGCTATGCAGCAGCAGGGTTGTGGGTTTGATTCCTAAGAAGGCTGCGTATGTGGCTTTGGATAAAGTGTCTGGCAGCATTTGAATTTTCCGGACATTTGAGAAATGTACAGGACCCATATGCATTGGGTACGTAACCTGATTAGGATGTCCACCCACGGTGTTCAGAATAATTAACCTGATTACATTAGTACCCCAGGTCATCTTAGGTTTCATTACATACAGTCGAGAAGAACTACTGAATATAAGATCAGTGTCAACTCACCATCAGTACGACCAAGAATATGTTTTTCGCGACGCGGATCCTGTGTTCTGCCTCACAAACAGGACAACGGAGTGGATCCTATGCAGCGACCCAAAAAAACGACTCCGAAAGAGAGGGAAACGAGGCGGTCTTCTGGTCAGACTCCGGAGACGGGCACACCGTGCACCACTCCCTAGCATTCTTCTTGCCAATGTCCAGTCTCTTGACAACAAGGTTGATGAAATCCGAGCAAGGGTAGCATTCCAGAGGGACATCAGAGACTGTAACGTCCTTTGCTTCACTGAAACATGGCTCACTGGAGAGACTATCCGAAGCGGTGCAGCCAACGGGTTTCTCCACGCATCGCGCTGACAGAAACAAACATCTTTCTGGTAAGAAGAGGGGCGGGGGCGTATGCCTCATGGCCAACGTGACATGGTGTGATGAAAGAAACATACAGGAACTCAAATCCTTCTGTTCACCTGATTTAGAATTCCTCACAATCAAATGTAGACCGCATTATCTACCAAGAGAATTCTCTTTGATTATAATCACAGCCGTATATATCCCCCCCAAGCAGACACATCGATGGCTCTGAACGAACTTTATTTAACTCTCTGCAAACTGGAAACGATTTATCCAGAGGCTGCATTCATTGTAGCTGGGGATTTTAACAAGGCTAATCTGAAAACAAGACTCCCTAAATTTTATCAGCATATCGATTGCGCAACCAGGGGTGGAAAGACCTTGGATCATTGTTACTCTAACTTCCGCGACGCATATAAGGCCCTGCCCCGCCCCCCTTTCGGAAAAGCTGACCACGACTCCATTTTGTTGATCCCTGCCTACAGACAGAAACTAAAACAAGAGGCTCCCACGCTGAGGTCTGTCCAACGCTGGTCCGACCAAGCTGACTCCACACTCCAAGACTGCTTCCATCACGTGGACTGGGAGATGTTTCGTATTGCGTCAGACAAGCGTCAGAGAATGCGTCAGGCATTCAACACCATAGTACCCTCCAAGCTCGTCATCAAGCTCGAGACCCTGGGTCTCGACCCCGCCCTGTGCAACTGGGTACTGGACTTCCTGACGGGCCGCCCCCAGGTGGTGAGGGTAGGCAACAACATCTCCTCCCCGCTGATCCTCAACACTGGGGCCCCACAAGGGTGCATTCTGAGCCCTCTCCTGTACTCCCTGTTCACCCACGACTGCGTGGCCACGCACGCCTCCAACTCAATCATCAAGTTTGCGGACGACACAACAGTGGTAGGCTTGATTACCAACAACGACGAGACGGCCTACAGGGAGGAGGTGAGGGCCCTCGGAGTGTGGTGTCAGGAAAATAACCTCACACTCAACGTCAACAAAACTAAGGAGATGATTGTGGACTTCAGGAAACAGCAGAGGGAACACCCCCCTATCCACATCGATGGAACAGTAGTGGAGAGGGTAGCAAGTTTTAAGTTCCTCGGCATACACATCACAGATAAACTGAATTGGTCCACTCACACAGACAGCCTACGCCCAGTAGGCCTAGGCTACATTATAAAATAAACTTGCAACAGATCAGAACGTTTTGGCTTAAAATGTTGATAAACGATTATCTCTTCACATTATATGCGCACGAGGCAGTACGCTGCACACACGTTCGTTCCATAATGCAATTAGCAGGAAAACACATGCCGAGCGGGCTTCATGTTACAGAGGTGAAAATATCTGTTATAAATTTAAGAGGGGAGATCTAAGGATGCAACAACTAGCATTTGGTTGCCAATATGAGTAGTATTGTGCTTTTGGCTACTGGACAATGAAAGAAAGTTGATTTGAAAACTAATAGAACATGAGAGAAATAGGCTACTGATCCAAGTTGTGCATTCTAAGAGCATGTCGAGTCATACGGTTTTTTTCAAGTCAAGTAAAAAAAAAAAAAAAAAAATCTATATGTGCAATGACTTGTTTAACTCCAAATCTTTGTCTATTTATTGAATCTACCAGACAGGCCTTTTCATTATTTTGTCTACAACACATTTTAATGATGTCATTGAAAAACAGGGATCTTGTAGCAGCCATAAGGGCATAAAACCAGCAGAAGGCAAAGCAGGTTCACGTGCTCACTGTAGACTTATTTACAGGTTTTGGTGATCAAATGGTGAAAGTGCCAAATCATACAAAACATACAAGTACATCGACAAGTACAATATACACGGGTAATAGCCCTTGTCAAATAGCCTCTGTATCTGGCTTAACCTGTTCCATCTGAGCAGACACAGCCTTCCCTTGAGTAACCAAATGGAATCTCTCTAACAGGAGTTCAACGGGTACATATACTGTAAGCACTTGGCTCCTCCCCAATTGGCAATTACAACTAATAATCTGGTTCTACAATGCAAAAGGAAATTTCCACATCCATTCTTACATTGAACACAGCTGTCTTAATCAGACTTAATGATTATTAGCCATGGAACATCTTTATTTCTGTTGTTCAACGTACTGACTCCAAAGCGTGGCTCGCAGGCCACATGGCTGGTTTAGATGTTTCTGGGGTGCAGTACTATTACAGAGACCATAGAGATTAAAATAGAGGACTCATCTTTTGTATTTGTGCTATTTTAAAGCGTCTGTGACTACCTGCTGCCCATGCTATCTTCATTTTGAAGTAGTCACTTTTCTTCATCACGATTGGCTGAAATCACCTGATGAACCGGTCACCAGGAGGGATCAGCCAATGAAGTCCCACCCAGTTGACTACATTTTAAAATGGTGGAAGCCCTCAATAGTCCTCAATGGTGCTGTTATTTCTCTACCCCCAACCCCCCGCAATAACATCTTCTAAACACGTGTATGAGACCAATATCATTTGATTTGATTTGATTTTGTTATACGAGCTTTTGGCCACTAGAGGACTCTATCATTCTCTGTGCATAGACACACAGAACTACGACATAACCTGGGAAAATATGAACAAAGGAAACCATACATATGAATTAAATAAACAGTCCGTTCCTGCGAACGTTCATGTGCACAATAAACATGGCGCCCACTCAGAGGGTAAGAAATGGTCCATGGAAATGCACTGTAATAAAACAGGAAACAGAAATGTCTTTGTGTTCTAATAGCTGAAACGGGGATGGAATGGATGAAACACTGTGTTACTGTAGAACTAGATGGAATATAGATTTGCCACATGCATTTTAAACGTGTGAAGGCAACAGCAAACATTTTCAACAAGAGAAACAAAACGCTCTCCACAGAGTTTGAAGAGCCCAAGTGGAGAGATGCACCTATGGTGGGTCTTCACCACAGTAGGCTCATTTAAATTTGAACAACCAATTTCAAGTGCAAGCTTCATAAGTAAATGATCAATTTCAAGAAATTTTGACATACCAAAAGACCAGTAGGCCAAGTCTAGCAATTGTTGCTTGATAGCCAATTGCCGGTGAACTTGCAAAGGAAACAGTTAATATTCTTGACCACCCAAATGTTTTCATATTTATTGTCCAATTTTTTCATATTTATTGTCCAATTTTTTCATGTTTATTGTCCAATGTTTTCATGTTTATTGTCCAATGTTTTCATGTTTATTGTCCAATGTTTTCATGTTTATTGTCCAATTTTTTCATGTTTATTGTCCAATTTGTTCATGTTTATTGTCCAATGTTTTCATGTTTATTGTCCAATTTTTTCATGTTTATTGTCCAATTTGTTCATGTTTATTGTCCAATGTTTTCATGTTTATTGTCCAATGTTTTCATGTTTATTGTCCAATTTTGTCATATTTATTCATGGAAATTCTCTCTTCCTACAATATGACGTTTGTGCTGCACCCGATCCTATAGCTGTACAGCAAATCAACAATCTGTTTGCTAGCTCACCCAATCTCTGTTAATTGACAGTTTGATAGTCCAATCAGTGTGCTTTTCACAAGTCAATCTGTGACACGTTTTTTTTTGCGAGGGAGATAGATGCTGCTGTTGCTACTGTCTCTGGCTGCGGGGAGAGTAGTTCACGGAGACTCTGTGCCACAAAATGAGTGACAAAGCATTTGAAACCATTTCAAGTCATCAGTTTCAAGTCAAAGTTGAGACCCGAGTCTTGAGGCTTCAAGTCAAGTCTCAAGTTATAAACTTTTCTGTCGAAGCTCAAGTCATCAAATTTATGACTTGAGTCCACATCTCTGGCATATGGAAGTATATCAAATAATTTCCTGCACGTTTGGTTAGATTTTAGCTAGGCTACTTTGAAGCAAGGCAAGACATGCCTCATAATATAAAGGAAAACTTTCAGGTTTCAAACAATTAAGTATATGTTTGTTTTCAAAATGCGTACTGCCTCCAGCTCATTGCAAAGTGGTGTGTACAGTGCTGAAGCCTGCCTTCTGTTGCCTAAATGCACTTGAATGGTGAATGGGAAGCGCGCTTCAATTACCAGTTGAGAAATAAAAATAGTAGCTAATTTTAATCGTGGCCATCAAAACTGTTTTCAACACGCGATTGCATTTAGAATTGTTATGCAGTGATTGGGCTTATAATAGCACATTTTCACTAAATCAGCAAAAAATGAGCCGTTTGAGAGGCTTTAGCAGCAGCTCCAGATCTGCCAGATTTCTGCTCATAGGCCCTGTATTGGTAGCCTGGTGGTTAGGAGCATTGGGCCAGTAACCAAAAGGTTGCTTGATCGAATCCCCGAAGCTGACATGGTAAAAATCTGTCTTTCTGGGCCCTGAGCAAGGCAGTTAACCCGCTGTTCCCCTGAGCAAGGCAGTTAACCCACTGTTCCCCTGAGCAAGGCAGTTAACCCACTGTTCCCCTGAGCAAGGCAGTTAACCCACTGTTCCCCTGAACAAGGCAGTTAACCCACTGTTCCCCTGAACAAGGCAGTTAACCCGCTGTTCCCCTGAGCAAGGCAGTTAACCCGCTGTTCCCCTGAGCAAGGCAGTTAACCCGCTGTTCCCCTGAGCAAGGCAGTTAACCCGCTGTTCCCCTGAGCAAGGCAGTTAACCCGCTGTTCCCCTGAGCAAGGCAGTTAACCCGCTGTTCCCCTGAGCAAGGCAGTTAACCCGCTGTTCCCCTGAGCAAGGCAGTTAACCCACTGTTCCCCTGAACAAGGCAGTTAACCCGCTGTTCCCCTGAGCAAGGCAGTTAACCCGCTGTTCCCCTGAGCAAGGCAGTTAACCCGCTGTTCCCCTGAACAAGGCAGTTAACCCACTGTTCCCCTGAACAAGGCAGTTAACCCACTGTTCCCCGGGCGCCAACGACGTGGATGTCGATTCAAGGCAGCCGCCCGCACCTCTCTGATTCAGAGGGGTTGGGTTAAATGCAGGAAGACACATTTTATTTGAATGCATTCAGTTGTACAACTGACTCGGTATCCCCCTTTGACTCTGCATTCTACTAATTTATGCAAATTAAGCTATAGACTGATAACCATGACGGTCTAATGTATTTCCTTCCACTGGTATTTCCATAATGAATAGGCCAAAGAGCATTATTTTGCAATGGGATTTCTATTTTGCAATGGCGTTTCTTTCTCCTGGACAATTGGATTGTGCCGGTTTTATTTATCATCTTTAAAAAACATATATATTGTCCAAAAGTTTTCTAAAGGAAGTCCTGAGATCAAGCTACACGCGACAGAAACAGGATATATTGCTATGGGTGATTCTCACTCAGGCAAGGCTACTTATCAATTTTCAGGCCTAAGGGTCCTGTATTGGTTATTATTGCTTTGCTAGGTCTGCTGGCAACACCACAGTCGTGGCTTTGATTCCAACTTGGGCCATATATACTGGACGTCTGAGTGTGTACAGTGTCTTTGGAAAGTATTCAAACCCCTTGACATTTTCCACATTTTGTTACGTTAGTCTTATTCTAAAATGTATTCAAATGTTGTTTTTTCTCCTCAATCTACACACAATACCCTATAATGACAAAGCACATTTTGTTTTGCAAATGTATTACGAATAAAAAAAACGGAATTATGACATTTACATAAGTATTCAGACCATTTACTCAGTACTGTAATCACCTTTGACAGTGATTACAGCCACAAAGTATTTTGGGGTATGATGCTACAAGCTTGGCACATCTGTATTTGGGGACTTTCTCACATTCTTCTCTGCAGGTCCTCTCAAGCTCTGTCAGGTTGGGTGTGGAGCGTCGCTGCACAGCTATTTTCAGGTCTCTCCAGAGATGTTAGATCGGGTTCAAGTCCGGGCTCTGGCTGGGCCACTCAAGGATATTCAGAGACTTCTTCATTGTCTTGGCTGTGTGCTTAGGGTCGTTGTCCTGTTCGAAGGTGAACCTTTGCCCCAGTCTGAGGTCCTGAGCGCTCTGGAGCAGGTTTTCATCAAGGATCTCTCTGTACTCTTTCCCTCGATCCTGGCTAGTCTCCCAGTCCCTGCTGCTAAAAAACATTCCACAGCATGATGTTGCCATCACCAAGCTTCACCATAGGGATGGTGCCAGGTTTCCTCCAGATGTGATGCTTGTCATTCAGGCCAAATAATTAAGAGAATCTTGTTTCTCATGCTCTGAGAGAGTCTTTAGGTGCCTTTTGGCAAACTCCAAGCGGGCTGTCATGTGCCAATTACTAAGGAGTGGCTTCTGTCTGGCCACTCTACCATAAAGGCCTGATTGGTGGAGTGCTGCAGAGATGGTTGTCTTTCTAGAAGGTTCTCCCATCTCTACAGTTCAACTCTGGAGCTCTGTCAGAGAGACCATCGGGTTCTTGGTCACCTCCCTGACCAAAGCCCTTCTCCCCTGATTGCTCAGTTTGGCCGGGCGGCCAGTTCTAGGAAGAGTCTTGGTGGTTCCAAACATTTTCCATTTAAGAATGATGGAGGCCACTGGGTTCTTGGACCTTCAATGCTGCAGAAATGTTTTGGTACCCTTCCCCAGATCTGTGCCTCGACACAATCCTGTCTCGGAGCTCTACGGACATGCCTTTGACCTCATGGCTTGATTTTTGTTCTGACATCCACTGTCAACTGTAGGACCTTGTATAGACAGGCGTGTGCCTTTCCAAATCATGTTCAATCAATTGAATTTACCACAGATCGACTCCAATCAAGTTGTAGAAACATCTCAAGGATGATCAATGGAAACAGGATGCACCTGAGCTCAATTTCAAGTCTCATAGCAAAGGATATGAATACTTATGTAAATAAGGTATTTCTGTTTTTCATTTTTAATACATTTGCAAACATTTCTAGAAAACTGTTTTCACTTTGTCATTACGGGGTATTGTGATGTCATTATGGGGTATTGTGATGTCATTATGGGGTATTGTGATGTCATTACGGGGTACTGTGTGTAGATTGCGATTTTTGTTTTATTTAATCAATTTTAGAATAAGGCTGTAACATCACAAAATGTGGGAAAAGTCAATGGGTCTGAATACTTTCCAAAGGTACTGTATGTATGAGTCACTTAAGATAATATATGATAAATGGTTGTATCATTAATATAAATTATACAGAACAGTATTACTCAGGCAGGCCTATAAGCTCTCAGGCCTATACGGTCCTGTATTGTTGGCTCTCAGGCCTAGAAGATCCTGTATTGTTGGCTCTCAGGCCTATACGGTCCTGTATTGTTGGCTCTCAGGCCTAGAAGATCCTGTATTGTTGGCTCTCAGGCCTATAAGGTCCTGTATTGTTGGCTCTCAGGCCTATACGGTCCTGTATTGTTGGCTCTCAGGTCTATAAGGTCCTGTATTGTTGGCCCCCAGGCCTATAATGCCCTGTATTGTTGGTCCCCAGGCCTATAAGGTCCTGTATTGTTGGCCCTCAGGCCTATAAGGTCCTGTATTGTTGGCTCTCAGGCCTATAAGGTCCTGTATTGTTGGCCTCCAGGCCTAGAAGGTCCTGTATTGTTGGCCTCCAGGCCTAGAATGTCCTGTATTGTTGGCCTCCAGGCCTAGAATGTCCTGTATTGTTGGCCTCCAGGCCTAGAATGTCCTGTATTGTTGGCCTCCAGGCCTAGAATGTCCTGTATTGTTGGCCTCCAGGCCTAGAATGTCCTGTATTGTTGGCCCCCAGGGCTAGAATGTCCTGTATTGTTGGCCCCCAGGCTTAGAATGTCCTGTATTGTTGGCCTCCAGGCCTAGAATGTCCTGTATTGTTGGCCCCCAGGCCTAGAATGTCCTGTATTGTTGGCCTCCAGGCCTAGAATGTCCTGTATTGTTGGCCCCCAGGCCTAGAATGTCCTGTATGGTTGGCCTCCAGGCCTATAATGTCCTGTATTGTTGGCCTCCAGGCCTAGAATGCCCTGTATTGTTGGCCCCCAGGCCTAGAAGGTCCTGTATTGTTGGCCCCCAGGCCTAGAAGGTCCTGTATTGTTGGCCCCAGGCCTATAAGAGATGTGTCCCAAATGGCACCCTATTCCCTTATTTTGTGCACTACATTTGGTCCTGTATTATCGGGACTGTCCTCAGGCCTGTAAGGTCCTGTATTATCGGTATTGTGTGTGTAGCATGTATGATGCGCTGTAGTATTTATCAGACCACTGCTCTGAGCTGTAGAATACATCAGACCACAGACCACTGCTCTGAGCTGTAGAATACATCAGACCACAGACCACTGCTCTGAGCTGTAGAATACATCAGACCACAGACCACTGCTCTGAGCTGTAGAATACATCAGACCACAGACCACTGCTCTGAGCTGTAGAATACATCAGACCACAGACCACTGCTCTGAGCTGTAGAATACATCAGACCACTGCTCTGAGCTGTAGAATACATCAGACCACAGACCACTGCTCTGAGCTGTAGAATACATCAGACCACTGCTCTGAGCTGTAGAATACATCAGACCACATACCACTGCTCTGACTGTAGAATACATCAGACCACTGCTCTGAGCTGTAGAATACATCAGACCACTGCTCTGACTGTAGAATACATCAGACCACTGCTCTGACTGTAGAATACATCAGACCACTGCTCTGACTGTAGAATACATCAGACCACTGCTCTGAGCTGTAGAATACATCAGACCACTGCTCTGAGCTGTAGAATACATCAGACCAATGCTCTGAGCTGTAGAATACATCAGACCACAGACCACTGCTCTGAGCTGTAGAATACATCAGACCACTGCTCTGAGCTGTAGAATACATCAGACCACTGCTCTGAGCTGTAGAATACATCAGACCACTGCTCTGAGCTGTAGAATACATCAGACCACATACCACTGCTCTGACTGTAGAATACATCAGACCACTGCTCTGACTGTAGAATACATCAGACCACTGCCCTGACTGTAGAATACATCAGACCACTGCTCTGAGCTGTAGAATACATCAGACCACTGCTCTGACTGTAGAATACATCAGACCACTGCTCTGAGCTGTAGAATACATCAGACCACAGACCACTGCTCTGAGCTGTAGAATACATCAGACCACATACCACTGCTCTAACTGTAGAATACATCAGACCACTGCTCTGACTGTAGAATACATCAGACCACTGCTCTGACTGTAGAATACATCAGACCACAGACCACTGCTCTGAGCTGTAGAATACATCAGACCACTGCTCTGAGCTGTAGAATACATCAGACCACAGACCACTGCTCTGAGCTGTAGAATACATCAGACCACTGCTCTGAGCTGTAGAATACATCAGACCACATACCACTGCTCTGACTGTAGAATACATCAGACCACTGCTCTGACTGTAGAATACATCAGACCACTGCCCTGACTGTAGAATACATCAGACCACTGCTCTGACTGTAGAATACATCAGACCACTGCTCTGACTGTAGAATACATCAGACCACTGCTCTGACTGTAGAATAGATCAGACCACTGCTCTGAGCTGTAGAATACATCAGACCACTGCTCTGAGTTGTAGAATACATCAGACCACTGCTCTGACTGTAGAATACATCAGACCACTGCTCTGAGTTGTAGAATACATCAGACCACATACCACTGCTCTGACTGTAGAATACATCAGACCACTGCTCTGACTGTAGAATACATCAGACCACTGCCCTGACTGTAGAATACATCAGACCACTGTTCTGAGCTGTAGAATACATCAGACCACTGCTCTGAGCTGTAGAATACATCAGACCACTGCCCTGACTGTAGAATACATTAGACCACTGCTCTGACTGTAGAATACATCAGACCACTGCTCTGACTGTAGAATACATCAGACCACTGCTCTGACTGTAGAATACATCAGACCACTGCTCTGACTGTAGAATACATCAGACCACTGCTCTGAGCTGCTGAATACATCAGACCACAGACCACTGCTCTGACTGTAGAATACATCAGACCACTGCTCTGAGCTGCTGAATACATCAGACCACAGACCACTGCTCTGAGCTGTAGCGTGCATCAGGCCACAGAACAGAAGCATTTTCCCCTGACGTGCTTTCCCTATCTCACGCTATCTCTCTCATGCTCGTTCTCTCTCCCTCCCTCATGCTCGTTCTCCCTCCCTCCCTCTCACGCTCGTTCTCTCTCCCTCCCTCCCTCTCATGCCCGTTCTCGCTCCCTCCCTCCCTCTCACGCTCGTCCTCTCTCCCTCCCTCCCTCTCACGCTCGTCCTCTCTCCCTCCCTTTCACGCTCGTCCTCTCTCCCTCCCTCTCACGCTCGTTCTCTCTCCCTCCCTCTCACGCTCGTTCTCTCTCTCTCCCTCCCTCTCACGCTCGTCCTCTCTCCCTCCCTCCCTCTCACACTCGTCCTCTCTCCCTCCCTCCCTCTCACGCTCGTCCTCTCTCCCTCCCTCCCTCTCACGCTCGTCCTCTCTCCCTCCCTCCCTCTCACGCTCATCCTCTCTCCCTCCCTCCCTCTCACGCTCGTCCTCTCTCCCTCCCTCCCTCTCACGCTCGTCCTCTCTCCCTCCCTCTCACGCTCGTCCTCTCTCCCTCTCTCTCACGCTCATTCTCTCTCCCTCCCTCTCATTCTCTCTCTCTCCCTCCCTCCCTCACGTTCATTCTCTCTCCCTCCCTCTCGTGCTCATTCTCTCTCCCTCCCTCATTCTCTCTCTCTCCCTCTCTCTCACGTTCATTCTCTCTCCCTCCCTCATTCTCTCTCTCTCCCTCTCTCTCGCGCTCTTTCTCTCTCCCTCCCTCATTCTCTCTCCCTCTCTCTCACGCTCATTCTCTCTCCCTCCCTCTCGCGCTCATTCTCTCTCCCTCCCTCATTCTCTCTCTCTCCCTCTCTCTCACGCTCATTCTCTCTCCCTCCCTCTCGCGCTCATTCTCTCTCCCTCCCTCATTCTCTCTCTCCCTCCCTCATTCTCTCTCCCTCCCTCTCGTTCTCTCTGTGAAGTTGTACAGCTATATCCTAGGGATTCTACTGGTATGAACTGTAAAAAAGCTAAATGTTTTTTTTTTATGGTTTTGAATGTACAGCACACAATATCTTATCCATCAGCTTTCTATAAGAATTGGCTGGTGAGGGACACTAATCATCAATTTCCATATATAGGCTACATATCATTACTGTTGTCATGATACAATATTTGATTTTATAATTAATTATGTTTACATTTGAGTCATTTAGCAGACACTCTTATACAGAGAAACTCACAGGAAAAATACAGGGGATGAAATGCCTGTCATTCAAATTGTTTTCACGTTATTGAAGACGACATGTTTGAGTGTTGTTTTCGTTGTGTGTGTGTGTTTCATGTTGATTTTGTCATTTCTAATGCAGGGACTTAGCTAAAAGGAAGAAGCTAGTGTGGTTTGGTTTTGGCTTTTCGTTGAGTCGGCAGAATTCGGGAGGATCTGTAAGTTTGAGGAATGTGATCCTCTTGCTTCATCCAACAGTGGTATGCAGTCTGCACTGACTGAACCCTAGCTAGAGCTACAGTTAGGCCTTAGCTACACACACACACACACACACACACACACACACACACACACACACACACACACACACACACACACCAGCTAAAACGACAGTCAGTTAGCCTAACAGCGCAGTAGCCCTAGCCTAGATTCATAAAGTGTTTCAGAGCAGGAGTGCTGATCTAGAATCAGGTCCCACCTGCTTGTCCATGTAATCTAATTTATTATGATCTAAAAGGGAAAAACTGATCCTTGATCAGCACACCCACTGGGCCCAGTTCCAGGTTCAGTAGTCCTTCTAACGCGTACACTCATTGAACTCTCTAGCTCTAATGTGAAGACTGAGATCCAGGGAGAGAGAGCGAGGGAGAGAATGATTGTCTGTGTGTTTGTAGAGGGGTTAGGCTCTAAGTCTTCATCCCTCTGATGTTGGAACTAAAACCACAGCCTTGATGCTTTCACACACACACACACACACACACACACACACACACACACACACACTTCTACTGTAGGTGAAATTAGTTTGAATGTCACGTGTACCAGTACAGTAAAATGTCTTGCAGCTCTAAACCCAACAATGCAGTAATCAATGTAGCACTAAAAATAACAAGGTAGAACAAAAACACACTGAGAAATAGAAATAAGAAGGACATGAGAATGTAAGAATCTATAGACAGGATCTGTTCAGTACCAAATGTGCAGGGATACCGGAATGATAGATTATTTAACTAGGCAAGTCAGTCAAGAAACAAATTCTTATTTACAATATCAGCCTAGGAACAGTGGGTTTAACTGCCTTGTTCAGGGGGCAGAACAAAATATGTTTTACTTTGTCAGCTCGGGGATTAGATCTAGAAACCTTTCGGTTACTGGCCCAACGCCCCAACCACTAGGTTTGATGACGAGCGACCCGGCACATTCAGTCAGTCGCTGTTGTGCAACATGCTCCAGGTGATCTAATTACAGTATGGATTTCACACCTGAATGTTTGCCATCTAGATATCATACAACTAGTAAATTAACTGTCTAAAACGCGCTGAATGCTCTGCAGTTTTGCATTTGTTTTGCTAATTTAGTAGCTAGTTAGCTATCTAGCAAAGTGCCTAGCTTCTTACAAAATCGAGCTTTTGCTTGTTAAGAGCAGAGTATCCCGACCTGGATCAGGAGCCTTTGCTGGCTAATATTTGTTTTGTGCAGCAAACTGGAGTAGCATTTTGTTTTGTTTTGTACAGCAAACTGGGAGTAGCATTTTGTTTTGTACATGCAGCAAACTGGGAGTAGCATTTTGTTTTGTACATGCAGCAAACTGGAGTAGCATTTTGTTTTGTTCGTGCAGCAAACTGGGAGTAGCATTTTGTTTTGTTCGTGCAGCAAACTGGAGTAGCATTTTGTTTTGTTCGTGCAGCAAACTGGGAGTAGCATTTTGTTTTGTTCGTGCAGCAAACTGGGAGTAGCATTTTGTTTTGTTCGTGCAGCAAACTGGGAGTAGCATTTTGTTTTGTTCGTGCAGCAAACTGGAGTAGCATTTTGTTTTGTTCGTGCAGCAAACTGGGAGTAGCATTTTGTTTTGTTCGTGCAGCAAACTGGAGTAGCATTTTGTTTTGTTCGTGCAGCAAACTGGGAGTAGCATTTTGTTTTGTTCGTGCAGCAAACTGGAGTAGCATTTTGTTTTGTTCGTGCAGCAAACTGGAGTAGCATTTTGTTTTGTTCGTGCAGCAAACTGGAGTAGCATTTTGTTTTGTTCGTGCAGCAAACTGGAGTAGCATTTTGTTTTGTTCGTGCAGCAAACTGGAGTAGCATTTTGTTTTGTTCGTGCAGCAAACTGGGAGTAGCATTTTGTTTTGTTCGTGCAGCAAACTGGAGTAGCATTTTGTTTTGTTCGTGCAGCAAACTGGGAGTAGAATTTTGTTTTGTTCCGTGCAGCAAACTGGGAGTAGAATTTTGTTTTGTTCCGTGCAGCAAACTGGGAGTAGAATTTTGTTTTGTTCCGTGCAGCAAACTGGGAGTAGAATTTTGTTTTGTTCCGTGCAGCAAACTGGGAGTAGTGTTTTGTTTTGTTCGTGCAGCAAACTGGGAGTAGCGTTTTGTTTTGTTCGTGCAGCAAACTGGGAGTAGCATTTTGTTTTGTTTTGTACATGCAGCAAACTGGGAGTAGCATTTTGTTTTGTTTTGTACATGCAGCAAACTGGGAGAAGCATTTTGTTTTGTACATGCAGCAAACTGGAGTAGCATTTTGTTTTGTTTTGTACATGCAGCAAACTGGGAGAAGCATTTTGTTTTGTACATGCAGCAAACTGGGAGTAGCATTTTGTTTTGTTCGTGCAGCAAACTGGGAGAAGCATTTTGTTTTGTTTTGTACATGCAGCAAACTGGGAGTAGCATTTTGTTTTGTTTTGTACATGCAGCAAACTGGGAGAAGCATTTTGTTTTGTACATGCAGCAAACTGGGAGAAGCATTTTGTTTTGTACATGCAGCAAACTGGGAGTAGCATTTTGTTTTGTTCGTGCAGCAAACTGGAGTAGCATTTTGTTTTGTTCGTGCAGCAAACTGGGAGTAGCATTTTGTTTTGTTCGTGCAGCAAACTGGGAGTAGCATTTTGTTTTGTTTTGTACATGCAGCAAACTGGGAGTAGCATTTTGTTTTGTTCGTGCAGCAAACTGGGAGTAGCATTTTGTTTTGTTTTGTACATGCAGCAAACTGGGAGTAGCATTTTGTTTTGTTCGTGCAGCAAACTGGGAGTAGCATTTTGTTTTGTTTTGTACAGCAAACTGGGAGTAGCATTTTGTTTTGTTTTGTACAGCAAACTGGGAGTAGCATTTTGTTTTGTTTTGTACAGCAAACTGGGAGTAGCATTTTGTTTTGTACATGCAGCAAACTGGAGTAGCATTTTGTTTTGTTTCGTGCAGCAAACTGGGAGTAGCATTTTGTTTTGTACATGCAGCAAACTGGGAGTAGCATTTTGTTTTGTTCGTGCAGCAAACTGGGAGTAGCATTTTGTTTTGTTCGTGCAGCAAACTGGGAGTAGCATTTTGTTTTGTTCAGAAAACTGGGAATAGCTTTTGGTTTTGTTCATGCAGCAAACTGGGAGTAACATTTTGTTTTGTGCAGAAAACTGGGAATAGCTTTTTGTTTTGTTCATGCAGCAAACTGGGAGTAACATTTTGTTTTGTGCAGAAAACTGGGAATAGCTTTTGGTTTTGTTCATGCAGCAAACTGGGAGTAGCATTTTGTTTTGTGTAGCAAACTAGGAGTAGCATTTTGTTTTGTGTAGCAAACTGGGAGTAGCATTTTGTTTTGTGTAGCAAACTGGGAGTAGCATTTTGTTTTGTGTAGCTAACTGGGAGTAGCATTTTGTTTTGTGTAGCAAACTGGGAGTAGCATTTTGTTTTGTGTAGCAAACTGGGAGTAGCATTTTGTTTTGTGTAGCAAACTGGGAGTAGCATTTTGTTTTGTGTAGCAAACTGGGAGTAGCATTTTGTTTTGTGTAGCAAACTGGGAGTAGCATTTTGTTTTGTGTAGCTAACTGGGAGTAGCATTTTGTTTTGTGTAGCAAACTGGGAGTAGCATTTTGTTTTGTGTAGCAAACTGGGAGTAGCATTTTGTTTTGTGTAGCAAACTGGGAGTAGCATTTTGTTTTGTGTAGCTAACTGGGAGTAGCATTTTGTTTTGTGTAGCAAAGTGGGAGTAGTATTTTGTTTTTTGTAGCAAACTGGGAGTAGCATTTTGTTTTGTTCAGCTAACTGGGAGTAGCATTTTGTTTTATGTAGCTAACTGGGAGTAGCATTTTGTTTTGTGTAGCTAACTGGGAGTAGCATTTTGTTTTGTGTAGCTAACTGGGAGTAGCATTTTGGAGTTGTATAGTTTTGTTGAGAAACTGTACAAAATGTTTGCATGTGGTCAATAGCATTTAGTTAGCATTCTCCATCTGATTTTAGATGTACTTAGCATTGCTAACCTTTTGGATTACAGAGTATCAGTGGGGTTTGAAAATGGAGCCCCTTGTGTTCACTGTCGGTTTTACCGAGTATCCCGGTATGGCACAAGGTATGACCATCTGGATACCGCTCACACCTAGATAGAGGTAGATATGTTTAGATGTAAGGTGACTAGGCATCAGGATATACTGTATGATAAAAAAAAGAGTTGCAGCAACGTTGAAATATTATTGGAATCTGTGTGGGTAGCTGGACCGGTAGGATGACTGACAACAGTGAAGGTGAACAGGTGGTCACGGGTCAGGTGACAGAGGAATGGATGACACTGAGGCAGGGATTCCTTTAACCATAAAGTGCTATATTTACTGAGTAGTCTGTCTGTGCTGCATCACAAAGGAAACAGAGTAACATGTATCAAATTCAAATCATAACAATCATTCCCATTATTAACAGAATGAGGTCATTCAGAAATAAGGTTCCATAGGAATTCAATATGAAGCAGAATGAGGTCATTCAGAAATAAGGTTCCATAGGAATTCAATATGAAGCAGAATGGAGTCATTCAGAAATAAGGTTCCATAGGAATTCAATATGAAGCAGAATGGAGTCATTCAGAAATAAGGTTCCATAGGAATTCAATATGAAGCAGAATGAGGTCATTCAGAAATAAGGTTCCATAGGAATTCAATATGAAGCAGAATGGAGTCATTCAGAAATAAGGTTCCATAGGAATTCAATATGAAGCAGAATGGAGTTATTCAGAAATAAGGTTCCATAGAAATTCAATATGAAGCAGAATGGAGTCATATAGGATCATAACCATTCATCATAATCATGAGCACGATAATGCAAATAAATCAATCATTTATTCAATCTATATTCTACATCAATTTGATATCAAAATGAATCAATTCAGCAAATAATTACTTTTCATATTTCATCCTTCCAGTTTTGTCTTCATGTGAACATGTCATTTCATTACATTTTAACCATATATCAATGGCATAATTGGCCTGTGATGATCTTTAGGGCCGTGATCATTGTCCATTGACATTACACAATAGGTTTGAAGCGTGCAGCTCCAAGCCGCGCTCTGCGGTAATAACTATAAACAATAACTGATGACCCGCTCTCCCGATCGCAACAGATAGTTCAGATGAAAGGTAACCAATTCGGTGGATTTACGTGGATTCATGGATGCACAGAATGTTTGTAGTAGACGGAGTTGAGGAAGCAGCCAGGTCGGGGCGATTTCCTCCTTTCAATGAGTTGAGATCTGTCTGACATTTCCACCTGACCTAATTAAAGAGCATAGTGCATATAGATGTGTGGATGTGCATATAGAGAGAGATGTGCATTATAGAGAGTGTAAAAATAAGAGTAAACTCAGATTGTCCGTGTAGCCATTTTGTTAGCTATTTAGCAGTCTTATTGGCTTGGGAGTAGAAGCTGCTCAGGAGCCTGTTGGTGTCAGACTTAATGTACTGTTATGGCTTGCCGTGGAGAAGCAGAGAGAACAGTCTGGTTGGAGTGTAATATGTCAAATGAGTTTCGATTTAGAATGGCACATTTATCAAATGGGCGAGACAAACAAAAATCCATGTTATTCATGTGCACTGGAATAGAAAATGGAGGCCACTTTTCCCGCAAGCTACACCTATAATTTCACTGCACCACAGGTGATATTCAGCCCAAACTTTGTATGCCATGGGGCTCTCCAACCCTGTTCCTGCAGATACCCTGTGCTTTCATTTGAGAAACCAGGTGAAATCTGTTTGGGTACTACTGTTTTCACAACAAAACATATTTCATTAAACTGTTGACTGAAGGAGAGGAGATGGAAATTCACGGCGATGAGATATTCTGTAGCTTAAGATAATGTCAGCCTATTAATTATGATTTTTTTTTTTTTTTAAATGCCCTATTAGTAGACTATTCCAAATACAAATGAACTTTAATTGTAGGCTAAATCTGAATTTGTTTCATTTAGGCTAGACCAATTATGTACCAAAGATATCTTAAATCAGTATTTAAAAAAATATATATATTTTGTTGCAGTTTGTAATATTCCGTGTTGTATTGTATAATGGCACAATCATTATTTTAATTACGTTTTTTGGGGGGCTGATATATAGGCCTAAGAATATGCATAAGCTCTAATATGCATATAGGTGTTTTTAAATAATCATCACCTTCACAAGGACCATGTTTTCCACTCAGTTTCAACCTGTTGTTGAACTTCTTTCTTCAAATTGATCAATCACGGTGAGATGAGTTTTTAAAAAGCATGATACTGTTTTTGATGATAAGCGTTTGAAGTCATTTTTCAATTTTATTTGCATTGGTGTCAAGAGTGAGAGGGACAATAGAGCCCTGAGTACCAGGACATTAGCGACTTGATGATTGTTAACGAGTTGGGTAAACTAACGCATGTCCAGAGTTGTATTTTTACTACGGGCACAGCAACAGCCCTAATCATTTCAGCCTCCTGAGGAGGAAGAGGCGCTGCCGTGCCCTCTTCATGACTGTGTGTGTGTGTATGTGTATGTGTATGTGTATGTATGTGTGTGTGTGTGTGTGATGCTGAAATGAAGACCCAATTTAAAAAAAGAGACATTCTGGTTAGAGGAAGTCTTTAAAAGAACTGCCTGGGTTGGATTTTGGCTAGGCTACGGTAAAGCACGGTAAAACATGCTTCATTATTTGACGTTAAGGAGAATGTTTGAAAAAACGCTCACATTACAAAGTGGAGGGTGACACACTGATAGCCTGCCTACAGTTGACTATAGCCGGTCGATTGGTAAATAGGTCAATGGGAACGCAGACCCGTGGGGGATAGAAGGACACCGGATTGGCGTTGTTGGACGGACCGGACCTCACTAGTTGTTGTTGGGCGGACCGGACCTCACTAGTTGTTGTTGGGCGGACCGGACCTCACTAGCTGTTGTTGGGCGGACCGGACCTCACTAGCTGTTGTTGGGCGGACCGGACCTCACTAGCTGTTGTTGGGCGGACCGGACCTCACTAGTTGTTGTTGGGCGAACCTCACTAGTTGTTGTTGGGCGGACCGGACCTCACTAGTTGTTGTTGGGCGGACCGGACCTCACTAGTTGTTGTTGGGCGGACCTCACTAGTTGTTGTTGGGCAGACCGGACCTCACTAGTTGTTGTTGGGCGGACCGGACCTCACTAGTTGTTGTTGGGCGGACCTCACTAGTTGTTGTTGGGCGGACCGGACCTCACTAGTTGTTGTTGGGCGGACCGGACCTCACTAGTTGTTGTTGGGCGGACCGGACCTCACTAGTTGTTGTTGGGCGGACCTCACTAGTTGTTGTTGGGCAGACCGGACCTCACTAGTTGTTGTTGGGCGGACCGGACCTCACTAGTTGTTGTTGGGCGGACCTCACTAGTTGTTGTTGGACGGACCGGACCTCACTAGTTGTTGTTGGGCGGACCGGACCTCACTAGTTGTTGTTGGGCGGACCGGACCTCACTAGTTGTTGTTGGGCAGACCGGACCTAACTAGTTGTTGTTGGACGGACCGGACCTCACTAGTTGTTGTTGGGCGGACCTCACTAGTTTTTGTTGGGCGGACCGGACCTCACTAGTTGTTGTTGGGCGGACCTCACTAGTTGTTGTTGGGCGGACCGGACCTCACTAGCTGTTGTTGGGCGGACCGGACCTCACTAGTTGTTGTTGGACGGACCGGACCTCACTAGTTGTTGTTGGGCGGACCTCACTAGTTTTTGTTGGGCGGACCGGACCTCACTAGTTGTTGTTGGACGGACCGGACCTCACTAGTTGTTGTTGGGCGGACCTCACTAGTTTTTGTTGGGCGGACCGGACCTCACTAGTTGTTGTTGGGCGGACCTCACTAGTTGTTGTTGGGCGGACCGGACCTCACTAGCTGTTGTTGGGCGGACCGGACCTCACTAGTTGTTGTTGGGCGGACCTCACTAGCTGTTGTTGGGCGGACCGGACCTCACTAGTTGTTGTTGGACGGACCTCACTAGTTGTTGTTGGGCGGACCGGACCTCACTAGTTGTTGTTGGGCGGACCGGACCTCACTAGTTGTTGTTGGACGGACCTCACTAGTTGTTGTTGGGCGGACCGGACCTCACTAGTTGTTGTTGGACGGACCGGACCTCACTAGTTGTTGTTGGGCAGACCGGACCTCACTAGCTGTTGTTGGGCGGACCGGACCTCACTAGTTGTTGATGGGCGGACCGGACCTCACTAGTTGTTGTTGGGCGGACCGGACCTCACTAGTTGTTGTTGGGCGGACCGGACCTCACTAGTTGTTGTTGGACGGACCGGACCTCACTAGTTGTTGTTGGGCGGACCTCACTAGTTTTTGTTGGGCGGACCGGACCTCACTAGTTGTTGTTGGGCGGACCTCACTAGTTGTTGTTGGGCGGACCGCACCTCACTAGTTGTTGTTGGGCGGACCGGACCTCACTAGCTGTTGTTGGGCGGACCGGACCTCACTAGTTGTTGTTGGGCGGACCTCACTAGTTGTTGTTGGGCGGACCGGACCTCACTAGTTGTTGTTGGACGGACCGGACCTCACTAGTTGTTGTTGGGCAGACCGGACCTCACTAGCTGTTGTTGGGCAGACCGGACCTCACTAGCTGTTGTTGGGCGGACCGGACCTCACTAGTTGTTGATGGGCGGACCGGACCTCACTAGTTGTTGATGGGCGGACCGGACCTCACTAGTTGTTGTTGGACGGACCGGACCTCACTAGTTGTTGTTGGACGGACCGGACCTCACTAGTTGTTGTTGGGCGGACCGGACCTCACTAGTTGTTGATGGGCGGACCGTACCTCACTAGTTGTTGTTGGGCGGACCGGACCTCACTAGTTGTTGATGGGCGGACCGGACCTCACTAGTTGTTGTTGGGCGGACCGGACCTCACTAGTTGTTGTTGGGCGGACCGGACCTCACTAGTTGTTGATGGGCGGACCGGACCTCACTAGTCGCAGGATTTCATCTGGAGAGAAATGGGTCAAGGAGTGGGGTAGTTCTGTGTGAGTGGGACCAGCGGACTCAATAGGCTGAGTGAATGAGGAGCAGATGTCATCCATTTCTTTTCAAAGTGGTTGACAGTCATCCACAGAGAGGGAGGATGGAGGGGGCGGAAGATTAAGGAGCAGGTGGAAAAGAGTTTCCTAGGGTTAGAGGAAGAAGCTTGAAATTTAGAGTGATAGAAAGTAACTTTAGCAGCTCATACAAATGAAGATACGGTATGGAGGAGGGAGAAAAGGTATGATAGGTTCTCTGGAAGTTTAGTTTTCCTCCCTTTTTGCTCAGCTGCCTGCAGCCCTGTTCTGTAAGCTTGCAATGAGTCATTCAGCCACGGAGTAGGAAGCAAGGGCCAATCCGGGCAGGGAAGAAAGGGGATAGTGCGAGTCATAGGATGTGGAAAGAGAGGAGAGTAGCGTCAAAGAGGCAGAATCAGGAGAAAGGAGGGAGATGGATTTAGCAGAAGGGAGAGATGATAGGATAGAAGGAGAGCGTAGTGGGAGAGAGAGCGAAGATTGCAACGGTGCATGACCATCTGTGTAGAAGCTGACTCGGTAGGGTTGGAGGAGAGGGAGACAGAAAAGGAAAGAAAGTAGTGATCAGAGACCTGGAGGGGAGTTGCAGTGTAATTAGTAGGAGAACAGCCCCTAGTAAAAGATAAGGTCAAGCATATTGTCTGCCTTGTGAGTGGGAGGGGACTGGGAAAGTGGGAGGAGACTGGGAAAGTGGGAGGGGACTGGGAAAGGGTGAGGTCAAAAGAAACAAGGAAGGGAAAGAAAGAGTTAATCGACTGCAGACGTTGGGAGGTTGAAGTCTCCCAGTACGAAGAGCATTGAGCCGTCGTCAGTAAATGATCTTATCAAGGTGTCAAGCTCATTGAGCTCTAAGAGCACCTGGTTGGCGAAAGATGACAATGTTAAGCTTTAGTGGATAAGTGACAGCATGGAATTCAAATGAGGACCTAGACAGGTGAGAGAGGGACAAAAGAGAAAATCTCCACTTAGGATGAGTAGCCGTGTGCCACCACCGTGATGACCACCACGTGATGAGTGAAAACAGAGCAGGTGGAGTAGCAATGTTCTCTGGGGTGAATCATGTCTCCTTCAGGGTCAAAAAAAAGTATATTGACTGAAGGGCAACATAAGGCTGAGATGAACTCTGCGTTCTTAACTGCAGATCGGCAGTTCCAAACGCTGCTGGAGACCAGGAGATCCATATGGGTAGTCTGCGCATGGTACACTAAATTAGGAAGGTTGCAGCTAATGGGTGGGGAGTGTCTGTAGGGAGTAGGCTTTACTGAGTAAACATAGCAAACGCTGCATGAAGTTTCATCACAATTAGCCTAATAGTTTTACTTGGTGCTGGTAGTTTGAAAGAGTTTGACTTCCTCTGTCGTCTTCTCTGTCTCTCCTTGTACTATAGTCAACTCTTCTGGGGGAATGGAAGAGCTTCCTGTAGCCTTGAAGCTCTGCTCGGAGCAGCATTTGGTTTCACAGAGGAAATTCTGTCTCACCACTTTGTCATGCAACCCTGATTGATGTTGTCCTGCCAACCCGGAAAAACACATTTCATATTTCTGGCCTCTCATCGTCATGTGTTCCAAAAGGCATACTGTTTACTGCACAGTGCACTACTTTTGACCAGGACCCATATAGCACCCTACTGTCTGTATATTCCCTATATAGTATACTACCTAATAGGGGTCTGTAGTGCACTATATAAGGAATAGGATGCCATTTGGAACACAGTCAATGAGAAGCCAGAAATATGAAATGTTTGGTGCCATTTCGGGCGTAGCCAAGGTCAAGCCCACAGTATGGTGTCAGTCAGCCCAGTATAAGTCGGTTCACTTGGGCTCATCAGTGTGTAAAGGGTAGTAGTGTCACACTGTCTGAACCACAGCGGTTCTGAGCAGGATCATGATGGCTCTGTTGTTGTTGTTGGGACTGGCAGCAGCAGAGTTCAGGTCATCTGCTCATCCAGGTTATTTATACTGCTGACTGGTTATTTATACTGCTGGACTGGTTATTTATACTGCTGGACTGGTTATTTATACTGCTGACTGGTTATTTATACTGCCGAGTGTTGCTGTACTGGTTAGTTATACTGCCGAGTGTTGCTGTACTGGTTATTTATACTGCTGACTGGTTATTTATACTGCTGAGTGTTGCTGGACTGGTTATTTGTACTGCCGAGTGTTGTTGGACTGGTTAGTTATACTGCTGGACTGGTTATTTATACTGCCACGTGTTGCTGGACTGGTTATTTATACTGCTGACTGGTTATTTGTACTGCCGAGTGTTGCTGGACTGGTTATTTGTACTGCCGAGTGTTGTTGGACTGGTTAGTTATACTGCTGGACTGGTTATTTATACTGCCACGTGTTGCTGGACTGGTTATTTATACTGCTGACTGGTTATTTATACTGCTGGACTGGTTATTTATACTGCCGAGTGATGCTGGACTGGTTATTTATACTGCCGAGTGTTGCTGGACTGGTTAGTTATACTGCAGAGTGTTGCTGGACTGGTTATTTATACTGCCGTGTGTTGCTGGACCTGTTATTCATACTGCTGGACTGGTTATTTATACTGCTGGACTGGTTATTTATACTGCTGGACCTGTTATTTATACTTCTGGAATGGTTATTTATACTGCTGGACTGGTTATGTATACTGCTGGACTGGTTATACTGCTGGACTGGTTATTTATACTGCTGGACTGGTTATTTATACTGCCGCGTGTTGCTGGACCTGTTATTCATACTGCTGGACAGGTTATTTATACTGCTGGACTGGTTATTTATACTGCTGGACCTGTTATTTATTCTTCTGGACTGGTTATTTATACTGCTGGACTGGTTATACTGCTGGACTGGTTATTTATACTGCTGGACTGGTTATTTATACTGCTGGACTGGTTATACTGCTGGACTGGTTATTTATACTGCTGGACTGGTTATTTATACTGCTGACTGGTTATTTATATTGATGACTGGTTATTTATACTGCCGAGTGTTGCTGGACTGGTTATTTATACTGCTGACTGGTTATTTATACTGCTGGACTGGTTATTTATACTGCTGGACTGGTTATTTATATTGATGACTGGTTATTTATACTGCTGATGGGTTATTTATACTGCTGGACTGGTTATTTATACTGCAGAGTGTTGCTGGACTGGTTATTTATACTGCTGGACTGGTTATTTATACTGATGACTGGTTATTTATACTGCTGATGGGTTATTTATACTGCTGGACTGGTTATTTATACTGCAGAGTGTTGCTGGACTGGTTAATTATACTGCAGAGTGTTGCTGGACTGGTTAGTTATACTGCCGAGTGTTGCTGGACTGGTTATTTATACTGCTGGACTGGTTATGTATACTGCTGGACTGGTTATTTATACTGCTGGACTTGTTCTTTCTACTGCCGAGTGTTGCTGGATTGGTTATTTATACTGCCAAGTGTTGCTGGATGGGTTATTTATACTGCCGGATTGGTTAGTTATACTGGCGAGTGTTGCTGGACTGGTTATTTAAACTGCCGAGTGTTGCTGGATTGGTTATTTATACTGCTGAGTGTTGCTGGATTGGTTATTTATACTGCCGAGTGTTGCTGGACTGGTTATTTAAACTGCAGAGTGTTGCTGGATTGGTTATTTATACTGCTGAGTGTTGCTGGATTGGTTATTTATACTGCCGAGTGTTGCTGGTCTGGTTAGATATACTTCTGAGTGTTGCTGGACTGGTTATTTATACTGCCGAGTGTTGCTGGAGTGGTTATTTATACTGCCGAGTGTTGCTGGTCTGGTTAGGTATACTTCTGGGTGTTGCTGGACTGGTTATTTATACTGCCGAGTGTTGCTGGACTGGTTATTTATACTGCCGAGTGTTGCTGGTCTGGTTAGGTATACTTCTGGGTGTTGCTGGACTGGTTATTTATACTGCAGATTGTTGCTGGACTGGTTATTTATACTGCCGAGTGTTGCTGGACTGGTTGACTGAAGTCACTCCTTTGATCCATATACCGAACTGACTCGACTCCCTTGGCTGAGTGTTTGAATTCTGCATATTGAATGGCACCCGATTCCTCCACATAGTGCCTTTACTGGTCAAACATGGTGCAGCAGGTGCACTATATATGAAATGGAAAGGAGACAGACAGACAGGTTTGTTGGCCTGCTCAGTGCGTAGAAGTAGTAGTAGGCCTGCTTGGTAGTGGTGGTGGTAGTGGTAGTAGTAGTAGTAGTAGTAGTACTAGGCCTGCTTAGTAGTAGTAGTAGTAGTAGTAGTACCAGGCCTGCTTAGTAGTAGTAGTAGTAATAGTAGTAGTAGTCCTAGGCCTGCTTAGTAGTAGTAGTAGTATGTAGTAGTAGAGGTAGTAGTAGTAGTAGTACTAGGCCTGCTTAGTAGTAGTAGTAGTAATAGTAGTAGTCCTGTTAGTAGTAGTAGTAGTAGTAGTAATAGTCCTGTTAGTAGTAGTAGTAGTAGTAGTAGTAGTAGTAGTCCTAGGCCTGCTTAGTAGTAGTAGTAGTATGTAGTAGTAGAGGTAGTAGTAGTACTAGGCCTGCTTAGTAGTAGTAGTCCTGTTAGTAGTAGTAGTAGTAGTAGTACTAGGCCTGCTTAGTAGTAGTAGTAGTAGTAGTAGTTGTCCTGTTAGTAGTAGTAGTAGTAATCCTGTTAGTAGTAGTAGTAGTAGTCCTGTTAGTAGTAGTAGTACTAGGCCTGCTTAGTAGTAGTGTTATGCTCTGTGAGTGCTGCTCTGTCTAAGCAGCTTAGACGAAGGCCTAATGGCCCCCTATATTTCTCCATACAGTCCCCTAATAGAGTGTCATTTGAGAAGCAGCCGGTGACTTCTAAAAGTCTCAGATCAGATGAAGGTAGACCAGATGTTTGTGTTGTGGCAGACAGATGAGGTTTGCTGCTGCGGCGTAGTGCTCTGAGTCAGTGATGCTCTGTCTCAGTGCAGTGGGCGTAGGCGCAGAGGAAGTAGCTGCACATTACTGCAGCAACGAACAGCTCCACCTAGTGGTGTGTTTGGGAAAGTGCACCTCAAACATCTAGGACATGGTCAGACAGAAAATTTTTTTATTTGACTAGGCAAGTCAGTTAAGAACAAATTCTTATTTACAATGACAGCCTACCGGGGAACAGTGGGTTTACGACCTTGTTCAGGAGCAGAATGACAGATTTTTTTTTACCTTGTCAGCTCAGGGATTCGATCCCGCAACCTTTCGCACTAACCTCTAGGCTACTTGCCGCCTCAACATGTTAAGAAACCTTCAGAATCAGATTATATAGATAGAACAGACAGGCCTCTCTGACATGTAGCGAAAGGGATCATGATAGCTCTATTCATGACATTTCAAACTGCTACAATTCCGTATTTGTGTATCTTTATTTAACAAGGCAAGTCAGTTAAGAACAAATTCTTACTTTCAATGATGGCCTAGGAACAGTGGGTTAACTGCCTTGTTCAGGAGCAGAATGACAGATTTTCACATTGTCAGCTCAGGGATTCAATCTTGCAACCTTTCGGTTACCAGTCCAACGCTCTAACCATTAGGCTACCTGCCTCTAACCATTAGGCTACCTGCCTCTAACCACTAGGCTACCTGCCTCTAACCACTAGGCTACCTGCCTCTAACCACTAGGCTACCTGCCTCTAAGCACTAGGCTACCCTGCCTCTAACCACTAGGCTACCCTGCCTCTAACCACTAGGCTACCCGCCTCTAACCACTAGACTACCTGCCTCTAACCACTAGGCTACCTGCCTCTAACCACTAGGCTACCTGCCTCTAACCACTAGGCTACCTGCCTCTAACCACTAGGCTACCTGCCTCTAACCACTAGGCTACCCTGCCTCTAACCACTAGGCTACCCTGCCTCTAACCACTAGGCTACCCTGCCTCTAACCACTAGGCCACCCTGCCTCTAACCACTAGGCTACCTGCCTCTAACCACTAGGCTACCTGCCTCTAACCACTAGGCTACCTGCCTCTAACCACTAGGCTACCTGCCTCTAACCACTAGGCTACCCTGCCTCTAACCACTAGGCTACCTGCCTCTAACCACTAGGCCTCTAACCACTAGGCTACCCTGCCTCTAACCACTAGGCTACCTGCCTCTAACCACTAGGCTACCTGCCTCTAACCACTAGGCTACCCTGCCTCTAACCACTAGGCTACCCTGCCTCTAACCACTAGGCTACCCTGCCTCTAACCACTAGGCTACCTGCCTCTAACCACTAGGCTACCTGCCTCTAACCACTAGGCTACCTGCCTCTAACCACTAGGCTACCTGCCTCTAACCACTAGGCTACCTGCCCGCTCTAATGCTTTGGATAGAATTCAAATAACTGTGATTCTAGGAACTGTTATGCTCCAATCAAAGAGTGGTTGTCATGACGCCCTTTATGTTTGGTGATCCAACCACAGGTCTTTAGATGGCGTGGAGGCCATAGAGGAAATTGTTGAACCACAGTTAGATGTTTATTCTTTGGATCTTGAAGGATAAGTGGTACATTTAGGACATTTCGGGAAAAATAAACTCAAGCAAAATAAATGTAATGGATCTTATGCCAATATTCTGGTCAACTGACCAAAATGGAGACCGAAATGTTTGGTGTTTTGGTAACCAGACCAAAAGGACAAAATGTAGGAAATGTAACAACAGAAGTGCCAACGTGTATGTTTAGCTCACATGATGTTGTTTGTCAAATAAAATAACCCCAGGCATGCTGTGAAACTGTAGAAGGTAATATTTTCAAGAGCAGATGGAATGTGTTGAGTTCCCCTGTGAAAGTGTGAGGGCTTCTGTGTGAGCTGTGACAGTTTGCTCTGTCTCTGTGGGAATAGTGTCGGTATGTTTTCAGAATCCCAGAAGCATCATCATACCTGTTGCCAAGTTATTATTTTGTATTCGTTCAGAGAATTGCACTTGTTACTGACTCTAAACCCTCCTTCCTCTTCCTTGCTCTCCTCTCTTCCCTGCTCTCCTCTCAATGTAGTTCTACTTCCAGGCAGGGTGGTGGCGCTGCGTCGTGTACAACCCAGGGCAAGGCCGGGACCGCCCATAAGATCTGTCTGGTGTGTTCAGATGAGGCGTCCGGCTGTCACTACGGGGTGCTCACCTGCGGAAGCTGCAAGGTGTTCTTCAAGAGAGCCGTGGAAGGTACGGTGGCAAGGGGTGAGATGGTAGGACAATTGCTATGGTCTGGTCCCAGATCTGTTTTTACTATTTTGCCAAGGGGTGAGATGCTAGGACAATTGCTATGGTCTGGTCCCAGATCTGTTTTTACTATCTTGCAAGTCGGCAGAAACGGATCTGGGACTGGGCTACCACTGATGATATGTGGTGTTATATATCATGATATTTTCCTGTGGTACTGTGGCAAGGAGTGTGACACCTTGTACTGTGGCAGCATGGAATGATGTTTGGTTTACGGTAGATACTGGCAAGGTAGGATGGCAAGGAGTGAGATGGTAAGACACCTTGTACTGTGGCGGCATGGAATGATGTTTGGTTTACGGTAGATATTGGCAAGGTAGGATGGCAAGGAGTGAGATGGTAGAACAACTGGTGCTACTGGTACTGTTGCACAGCTGGTGACATGGAATGATGTACGGTAGGCATATCATGAATGATACTCGTCTGTGCCTGTTCGAATGAAGACACTGCAGACATTTGATTTGCAAGTTGGAGGCTTGCTGATCCAGTGTGATGCAAGAAGAAAGAGGTAGGTTTATTCAATTGTTTTGTCATTCAAATTCTCTTCTTGTGTTTCAGGGCAACACAACTACCTGTGTGCTGGGAGGAAGGACTGCATCATCGATAAGATCAGAAGGAAGAACTGTCCAGCCTGCCGCTTCCGCAAGTGTCTCATGGCAGGGATGAACCTGGAAGGTACACTCTTTTACCTTGTTTTATTGTCTCATGGCAGGGATGAACCTGGAAGGTACACTCTTTTACCTTGTTTTATTGTCTCATGGCAGGGATGAACCTTGAAGGTACACTCTTTTACCTTGTTTTATTGTCTCATGGCAGGGATGAACCTGGAAGGTAAACTATTTTACCTTGTTTTATTGTCTCATGGCAGGGATGAACCTGGAAGGTAAACTATTTTACCTTGTTTTATTGTCTCATGGCAGGGATGAACCTGGAAGGTACACTCTTTTACCTTGTTTTATTGTCTCATGGCAGGGATGAACCTGGAAGGTACACTATTTTACCTTGTTTTATTGTCTCATGGCAGGGATGAACCTGGAAGGTACACTATTTTACCTTGTTTTATTGTCTCATGGCAGGGATGAACCTGGAAGGTACACTCTTTTACCTTGTTTTATTGTCTCATGGCAGGGATGAACCTGGAAGGTAAACTATTTTACCTTGTTTTATTGTCTCATGGCAGGGATGAACCTGGAAGGTACACTCTTTAACCTTGTTTTATTGTCTCATGGCAGGGATGAACCTGGAAGGTAAACTATTTTACCTTGTTTTATTGTCTCGTGGCAGGGATGAACCTGGAAGGTACACTCTTTTACCTTGTTTTATTGTCTCGTGGCAGGGATGAACCTGGAAGGTAAACTATTTTACCTTGTTTTATTGTCTCATGGCAGGGATGAACCTGGAAGGTAAACTATTTTACCTTGTTTTATTGTCTCATGGCAGGGATGAACCTGGAAGGTAAACTATTTTACCTTGTTTTATTGTCGCATGGCAGGGATGAACCTGGAAGGTACACTCTTTTACCTTGTTTTATTGTCTCATGGCAGGAGTGAACATGGAAGGTACACTATTTTACCTTGTTTTATTGTCTCATGGCAGGGATGAACCTGGAAGGTAAACTATTTTACCTTGTTTTATTGTCGCATGGCAGGGATGAACCTGGAAGGTAAACTATTTTACCTTGTTTTATTGTCTCATGGCAGGGATGAACCTGGAAGGTACACTATTTTACCTTGTTTTATTGTCTCATGGCAGGGATGAACCTGGAAGGTAAACTATTTTACCTTGTTTTATTGTCTCATGGCAGGGATGAACCTGGAAGGTAAACTATTTTACCTTGTTTTATTGTCTCATGGCAGGGATGAACCTGGAAGGTACACTCTTTTACCTTGTTTTATTGTCTCATGGCAGGGATGAACCTGGAAGGTAAACTATTTTACCTTGTTTTATTGTCTCATGGCAGGGATGAACCTGGAAGGTACACTCTTTAACCTTGTTTTATTTTACAGATTCTATATTTGATTTAATGTAAATTGGTGTACAGCTCCATCTATGACTACAAGCTACTACAACCTCAAGTACCAGATACAAGTAGATACAGTGCCTTCAGAAAGTATTCAGACCCCTTGACTTTTTCCATATTTTGTTACGTTACAGCCTTATTCTAAAATGGAATAAATATTATTTTTTTTCTCAGCAATCTACACACAATACCCCATAATGACATCACAATACCCCATAATGACATCACAATACCCCAAAATGACATCACAATACCCCATAATGACATCACAATACCCCATAATGACAAAGCATGAGGTCAAAGGAATTGTCCGTAGAGCTCCGAGACAGGATTGTGTCGAGGTACAGATCTGGGGAAGAGTACCAAAAACTTCCTGCAACATTGAAGGTCCCCAAGAACACAGTGGTCTCCATTTTTAAATGGAAGAAGTTTGGAACCACCAAGACTTATCCTAGAACTGGTCGCCCGGCCAAACTGAACAATCGAGGGAGAAGGGCCTTGGTCAGGGAGGTGACCAAGAACCCGATGGTCACTCTGACAGAGCTCTAGAGTTCCTCTGTGGAGATGGGAGAACCTTCTAGAAGGACAACTATCTCTGCAGCACTCCACCAATCAGGCCTTTATGGTAGAGTGGCCAGAAAGAAGCCACTCCTCATTAAAAGGCACATGACAGCCCGCTTGGAGTTTTCCAAAAGGAAAGACTCTCAGACCATTAAAAACAAGATTCTCTTGTCTGATGAAACCAAGATTGAACTCTTTGGCCTGAATGCCAAGTGTCATGTCTGGAGGAAATCTGGCACCATCCCTACGGTGAAGCTTGGTGGTTGCAGCATCATGCTGTGGGGATGTTTTTCAGCGGCAGTTACTGGGATACTAGTCAGGATTGAGGGAAAAGAGAGATCCTTGATGAAAACCTGCTCCAGAGCGCTCAGGACCTCAGACTGGGGTGAAGGTTCACCTTCCAACAGGTCAACGACCCTAAGCACACAGCCAAGACAAGTCTCTGAATGTCCCTGAGTGGCCCAGCCAGAGCCCGGACTTGAACCAGATGGAGCATCTGTGGAGAGACCTAAAAAATAACTGTGCAGCAAAGCTCCCCATCCAACCTGACAGAGCTTGAGAGGATTTGCAGAGAAGAATGAAAGAAGCTCCCCAAATACAGGTGTGCCAAGCTTGTATCGTCACACCCAAGACGATTCGAGGCTGTAATCGCTGCCAAAGGTGCTTCAACAAAGTACTGAGTAAAGGGATTAGTGTCCCGGTCCTTAAAAGTGGCAGCTTTAGCCTTTAGTGTGGATGTTGCCTGTAATCCATGGCTTCTGGTTGGGGTATGTACGCACGGTCACTGTGGGGACAATGGCATCGATGCACTTTATTAAAGGGAATGGGAACACTTTAGGAAGTTATGTAAATGTGATATTTCAGTAACAGAAATTCAGAAACTGTTTTTGCTTTGACATTATGGGGTATTGTGTGTAGATTAATGAGGGGGGGACACTATTTAATAATTTTTAGAAAAGGTCAAGGGGTCTGAATACTCTCCCAAGGTACTTACTGTATGTTAGTTTAACTGGTTTTTGATATCATAGTCACTCAATATACCTCCTCTCTCCCTCCCTTCCTCTCTCCTTCACTACAGCTCGTAAAACCAAGAAGCTGAACCGTTTAAAGGGGGTGCAGCAGCCCACCATGGCCGAGCTGACCCCCCGTCCGCTCCCAGAGGCCAGGTCGCTGGTCCCCAAGTCCATGCCCCAGCTCACCCCCACCATGCTGTCTCTACTAAAGGCCATCGAGCCAGACACCATCTACTCTGGCTACGACGGCACCCTGCCAGACACCTCCACACGCATCATGACCACCCTCAACAGGCTGGGGGGACGACAGGTGGTATCAGCCGTCAAGTGGGCCAAATCTTTGCCAGGTACTACTATTTCTAAGAGACATAGACAGCAGTACTACAGTATCATCAGGGAAATGGAACCTTTAGTCATTCAGTGTTCTGTTACCTTCCCCTGCAGGGTTCCGGAACCTTCACCTGGACGACCAGATGACTCTGCTGCAGTGTTCCTGGTTGTTCCTCATGTCCTTCGGCCTGGGCTGGAGGTCCTACCAACAGTGTGACGGGAACATGCTCTGCTTCGCTCCAGACCTCGTTATCAACCAGTATGTCTATTTATCTGTCGGCCTAAGTCTCTGTCTGTCTGCATGTCTCGTTCTCTCTCCTCATCAGGGACCTTATGAAGCTGCCCTACATGGCAGACCGGTGTGACATCATCACTAACATACCTGTCTCTCTCTCTCTCATCAGGGACCTTATGAAGCTGCCCTACATGGCAGACCGGTGTGACATCATCACTAACATACCTGTCTCTCTCTCCTCATCAGGGACCTTATGAAGCTGCCCTACATGGCAGACCAGTGTGACATCATCACTAACATACCTGTCTCTCTCTCTCATCAGGGACCGTATGAAGCTGCCCTACAGGGCAGACCAGTGTGACATCATCACTAACATACCTGTCTCTCTCTCTCATCAGGGACCGTATGAAGCTGCCCTACATGGCAGACCAGTGTGACATCATCACTAACATACCTGTCTCTCTCCTCATCAGGGACCTTATGAAGCTGCCCTACATGGCAGACCAGTGTGATATCATCACTAACATGCCTGTCTCTCCTCATCAGGGACCGTATGAAGCTGCCCTACATGGCAGACCAGTGTGACATCATCACTAACATACCTGTCTCTCTCTCTCTCTCTGTCCTCATCAGGGACCGTATGAAGCTGCCCTACATGGCAGACCAGTGTGACATCATCACTAACATACCTGTCTCTCTCTCCTCATCAGGGACCTTATGAAGCTGCCCTACATGGCAGACCAGTGTGACATCATCACTAACATGTCTCTCTCTCTCCTCATCAGGGACCGTATGAAGCTGCCCTACATGGCAGACCAGTGTGAACAGATGTTGAAGATCTCCAGTGAGTTTGTCAGACTGCAGGTGTCTCATGACGAGTATCTGTGTATGAAGGTTCTGCTGCTGCTCAGCACCGGTGAGTCTCAGCTCCACTTTTCCTTTGACCTGGCCCACTTGAGTCCGTAACAATATGACAACCTATTTCCTGATTGATGGCTGCGTGTTCCTGGGTTTTTACTGTTATGTTTTTAATGTTGATCCTGCCATTGGGATGTCAAAGAAGGAACGTTTCCTATTTCATCTTATTGTATTTTCACTTTACATTTTAAACATAACAGAGCATTCGGAAAGTATTCAGACACCTTATTCTAAAATTGATTTTTTATTTTTTTTTAATAAGTTTTGTCCTCATCGATCTACACACAATACCTCATAATGACAAAGCAAAAACTATTTCAGACGTTTTAGAACAAGGCTGTAACGTAACAAAATGTGGAAAAAGACAAAAGGGTCTGAATACTTTCCTCAGGCACTGTATAAGGAAGGGGAACTGCATAGGCATGACTTACTGGGCTATTTAACACATTTCCTGTTATGTTCATCTTTAGTGCCAAAGGCAAAAACACACACAGAGGTTGATGTATTATGTTGTCCCCTCCCCTCCCCGCACCAGTGCCAAAGGATGGTCTGAAAAGTCAGGCAGTGTTTGATGAGATCAGGATGTCCTACATCAAGGAGTTGGGGAAGGCCATCGTCAAGAGAGAGGAAAACTCCAGCCAGAACTGGCAACGCTTCTACCAGCTCACCAAGCTTCTTGACTCCATGCACGAGGTACACATTACAATTCTTCACGGGTCCAACAGACTCAAAATCCTGAGATAAGACCCGGGATCGGGGCCTAAATTCCGATTTTTCCCTTGGATATGAGTCGGGTCTGATTTAATTGCCACGCGTCTCAAATATGGGCATTTAAAATGTATTTACCGTCTTGACCCGTACTCTGTTAATTTAATCTTTGTCAGGTGATGAGAACGGTGCGGTCTTGTTATCTGTGTCAGCCAACTGCAACTCAAAATGTATAGCTTATTTCCAGCTGAAACCGGTTCTGGCTGCTCACCTGCTGAAGAGAGAGAGAGCGCGAGTGAAAGGAGCCCTGACTACTGTTGATTGTGAAGTTGCAGGTCTTTTATATTGAAGTAAAATGAAAGTTAGAGGACAAAAGAGGATAGTGAGAAGAAGCCGACGGGAGGGGACGTGGGGGGACGTGGGGGGACGTCCTCTGGGACAAGTTATAATATTGTAGTGGACAAAGATTAGAAAAGCGTTTGTACTGCCAAATGGACTGTGTGTAACTCGCTATTCAGGTTTGAGGTTAACTTTTATTTATTATAGTTTATTTTATCATTATTGTATATCATTTTTGATTTGTTGAGACATTTTCTTTGGCCAAATTAGGTTCCAACTGTAATGCTGTGTTTACCGCAATATAATACCATTCGTGGTCTTGAACGCACTGCACAACATGTAAATTCCTGTTGAACGCGGGAGAGCTCGTTTTGTTGTTTTTGGAACATTTTCAAAGTCTATTGAAAACGTTTGGTTAGTAGCTAGCTATCTTTGAGTTTGGATCCCACATCCGTTGCTGGGATCTCTACTATTTGTCCAGTGATCCTGCGGACCAGTGGTGTCTCTCTATCACATGTAAAGGATATTTTAAATGAACAAAAAATAGTTTTTACAAGCAGTCGTTACAACAACAAGAATATCACTTCAAGTGTTTTGTCCAAATACTGGTGGAGTCAACTAATAAAAGAATGGACCTGACCAGAGAGGTCCAGGACCTGAAGAACAGTTTGCTGTTCTCCCGGGGTCAGCTCGATGAGTTGAAACAGGAGATGACAGCAATCTGTAAGTCGTTGAGAGAGGACATCAGTTCTGAAACAATGACAGAGAAATCAGATTATCTCGAGGGACAAACAGGGCCGAATAACATGGTTGTGGACAGAATTGCTGGAAACCTGGACGGAGTCTGATGACAAAGTTAGGGAAATGATCTCGGAGAAACTGAAGATTGACGACAGGAAGATTTTAGGTGGAGAGCGCCTGGCCAATCATGGTCAAGAGGTTCAAGGACAAGGTAGCTGTTCTGGAAAGAGCCAAGAACTTGAGAGGAACGTACATCTTCTTCAACAAGCTCTATCCTGAAGCTGTCGTCAATCTTCAGTTTCTCCGAGATCATTTCCCTAACTTTGTCCTCAGACTCCGTCCAGGTTTCCAGCAATTCTGTCCACAACCATGTTATTCGGCCCTGTTTGTCCCTCGAGATAATCTGATTTCTCTGTCATTGTTAAGATCACCATGTGCAATGCCAAGCGTCGGCTGGAGAGGTGTAAAGCTCGCCGCCACTGGACTCTGGAGCAGTGGAAACACGTTCTCTGGAGTCATGAATCACGCTTCACTATCTGGCAATCCGATTGACAAATCTGTGTTTGGCAGATGCCAGGAGAACGCCCGCATGCATAGTGCCAACTGTAAAGTTTGGTGGAGACGGAATAATGATCTGGGGCTGTTTTCATGGTTCGGGCTAGGCCCATTAGTTCCAGTGAAATGGAATCTTAACGCAATGACATTCTATACGATTCTGTGCTTCCAACTTTGTGGTAAAAGTTTGGGGAAGGCCCTTTCCAGTTTCAGCATGACAATTCCCCCATGCACAAGGTGAGGTCCATACAGACATAGTTTGTTGAGATCGGTGTCAAAGAACTTGTATTTCAAGGCCTACCTTCAAACTCAGTACCTCTTTGCTTGACATAATGGGGAAATCAAAAGAAATCAGCCAACACTTAAAAAAAAATTGTAGACCTCCACAAGTCTGGTTCATCCTTGGGAGCAATTTCCAAACGCCTGAAGGTACCACGTTCATCGGTACAAACAATAGTACGCTAGTATAAACACCATGGGACCACCCAGCCGTCATACCGCTGAGGAAAGAGACGCGTTCTGTCTCCTAGAGATTAATTTACTTTGGTGTGAAAAGTGCAAATCAATCCCAGAACAACAGCAAAGGACCTTGTGAAGATGCTGGAGGAAACAGGTACAAAAGCATCTATATCCACAGTAAAACAAGTCCTATATCGACATAACCTGAAATGCCGCTCAGCGTGAAAGAAGCCACTGCTCCAAAACCGCCATAAAAAAGCCAGGCTACGGTTTGCAACTGCACACTGGAGGACAAAGATTAAAAAAATATATAACTGTTTGGCCATAATGACCATCGTTATGTTTGAAGGAAGAGGGGTAGGCTTGCAAGCCGAAGAACACCATCCCAACCGTAAAGCACGGGGTGGTAGCATCATGTTGTGGGGGTGTTTTGCTGAAGGAGGGACTGGTGCACTTCACAAAATAGATGGCATCATGAGGCAGGAAAATTATGTGGATATATTGAAGAAACATCCCAAGACATCAGTCAGGAAGTTAAAGCTTGGTCGCAAATGGACAATGACGCCAAGCATACTTCCAAAGTTGTGGCAAAATGGCTTATGGACAACAAAGTCAAGGTATTGGAGTGGCCATCACAAAGCCCTGACCATAATCCTATAGAAAATGTGTGGGCAGAACTGAAAAAGCTTCGTGCAAGCGAGGAGGCCTACAAACCTGACTCAGTTACACCAGCTCTGTCAGGAGGAATGGGCCAAAATTCACCCAACTTATTGTGGGAAGCTTGTGGAAGGCTCCCCAAAACGTTTGACCCAAGTTAATCAATTTAAAGGCAATGCTACCAAATACTAATTGAGTGCATGTGAACGTCTGACCCACTGGGAATGTGATGAAAGAAATAAAAGCTGAAATAAATAATTCTCGACTATTATTCTGACAATTCACATTCGTGGTCTGGAGCTCAATGCTGCCTCCTGGTGGTCTGGAGCTCAATGCTGCCTCCTGGTGGTCTGGAGCTCAATGCTGTCTCCTGGTGGTCTGGAGCTCAATGCTGTCTCCTGGTGGGCTGGAGCTCAGTGCTGACTCCTGGTGGTCTGGAGCTCAATGCTGTCTCCTGGTGGTCTGGAGCTCAATGCTGTCTCCTGGTGGTCTGGAGCTCAGTGCTGTCTCCTGGTGGTCTGGAGCTCAGTGCTGTCTCCTGGTGGTCTGGAGCTCAGTGCTGTCTCCTGGTGGTCTGGAGCTCAGTGCTGTCTCCTTGTGGTCTGGAGCTCAATGCTGTCTCCTGGTGGTCTGGAGCTCAATGCTGTCTCCTGGTGGTCTGGAGCTCAATGCTGCCCCCTGGTGGTGTAGTACAGGGGTTCCCAAACCTTTAGTATTCTACTATTACAACACACATGTGGCATACAGCTAGATATGGGATTCATTAATGAGTGGGTTAGGAACAATAATGATGACAACGTGCATATGTTGGGACAGGATGTGAACTTCTTAGGGGTCCTGCTAGCGGGACAACTTCCTGTGAAACTGGAGGGCGCGCAATTCAAATAAATAATCATACAAATTATGGATATTCAACATTTAGGTACATACAAGTGTCTTATATTGGTTGAAAGCTTAAATTATTGTTAGTCTAACTGCACTGTCCTATTTACAGTACCTATTACAGTGAAAACATGTCATGTGATTGTTTGAGGACGGCGCCTCACATCAAAATAATTTTCCGCCGGCACAGGTTTCATAAATTCACAAAATGCGATTAAATATTCACTTACTTTTTGAAAATCAAAGGGTCCCAGCTATAACATGTTTGTCGTTTTGTTGTCTTTATATCCCAAAAAGTCTGTTCAGTTGGCGCCATCGATTTGAGTAATCCACTCGTTCAACATGCAGAGAAAGGAATATGAAAATCTTCCCCTAAACTTTGTTTCAACAAATCAAAATAAATGTCTATTTACTCCTCAGATTCCCTAAAATGTCATCAAACTATAATATTTCTTATAGAAAGAAGTATGTTCAATAGGAAACCGATTTTAGGAGGTGTGTCTTGTCTTTATGGCGCGCCCAAACACACATTTCCAAGACTGTGTCCCTGTACTAAAACTGATATTTCTTATTCGTTTTGGAAGTTACAAGCCTTGAAACCTTGATCATAGACTGCTGACACCCTGTGGAAGCCATAGGAATTACAGCTAGAATTCAGTTTGCCCCTATACTTTCCATTGTAAGAGCATGGTCTCAACAAAACAAAACAAAATTATGTTTGGTTTTTCGTCTACATTATTTTAACATTTCTACAACTTCCAGAGTGTTTCCTTTCCAATGGTACCAATTATATGCATATTCTGGCTCCAGGGCCTGAGCTACAGGCAGTTTACTTTGGGCACGTCCCTAATTATGTGTTCTCCTGTCATTCATCTATCTATGTTTGTTTAAGAACATTTCTGTGACCAACAGACAGTAAATAAACATATATTTCCCTTTAGATGGTTGGTGGGCTGCTCAACTTCTGCTTCTACACGTTCGTCAACAAGTCTCTGTCGGTGGAGTTCCCAGAGATGTTAGCAGAGATCATCAGCAACCAGTTACCAAAATTCAAAGCCGGGAGCGTCAAGCCCCTCCTCTTCCACCAGAAATGACTGTGTGGTGCTTCCGCCACCAAGACACAATGCCTTAAAATCCCCTCACCTTTCCCCTGACAGAGGGAGACCGGGAAGAAGAGAGGACAGAAGAGGAGATGCTGTTTTGGGAGAAAGTATACAAAGTACAAGGGTTTGGGGATTTGGGGATGAAACATGGAGGAGGAAGGAGAGATTTGTCAAGAGGCAGACGACGAGAGGGAAAGAGCACAGAGGTTTTTTGTTTCGTTTAACATCTATGATCCAGTATGCAGTATAACAGTAGAAATAAATGTCTTAAGTTTAAAGATAATCAAGGATTGAAATAAACTAACCATGTTTTCTCAGGTGTATCACCCTCAGAATTGAACAATATCTAGATTAAACAAGTATCTATGTACAGATTATTAAGATGCTATTTTTTACAGCCACAGTTTATACAGTTTATGATACAGGTCATTTCTTACCTCAGCAAAGGTAAACACTATAACTCTTGTGATGTTTTCCCACAGGTTTAGCTACTGGGTATTCCTCTACCTACTGTTGTAACAGAGTTGATTATCAAGTCACATGACATAAAACATCTCGTTTTGTTTCGTAAACCGTCTTTACAAAAGCATGTTTGCATAGCTTTTTTTTTTAAGTCAGGCATAACATTATGAAATTGTTGTTATTTTTGTAATGTAAGCGTACAGTACACAATTCACAGAACTATCTTTGTCTACGTTTAGGCTACACGCTGGCTGCCAGGTTTACACACACACACACACACCGTCGATCAGAAAAAAGGGAGAGAAAAAAATATGTGCCTTTTTTAGCTTGACGTCTGATTTTAGCCGTTCCCTGACTGTCTGAGGATGTTCTTCTTTCACCATCACGGTTGACCCCCGGTGTATGTGATTGTTCTCTTCCTATTACATGCAGTTTCAGTCAGTTTTCCTTTTTAAAATGGCTGCCGTGTTTGTCTGTTGCCATTGCAGCTCGGTTATGTGTGTGAGATCAATCGATCTAATAATACTCCCAATCTACATACAGTATTCCCTTCCTGATCTCTTGTTCACGTCTCTATTTTAAATACTATTTTAGCACTATGCCCCCCCCCCCCCCCCCCCCCCCCCGCCTCTACTAAACTGAGAGAATGTGAAAGTAAGTAGTAGAAAAGATGTCTTTAACTCTATTGGATGTTTGTAAAAGGAAGCTATTAATTGTCACCATTGAACATGTTATTTTTGTCAGCAAAATATAACTGGGTATTTAACTAGGCAAGTCAGTTAAGAACAAATTCTTATTTACAATGATGGCCTACTGGGGAACGCACAACAGATTTTTACCTTGTCAGCTCGGGGATTCGATCCAGCAACCTTTTTGGTTACTGGCCCAACGCTCTAACCACTGCCGGCAGTCAGTGAACCTCTTCCTGTTGCTTTTGTTTTAACTGTTGTTTTGCTAGTCGTTTTTTTGCCCATTGTCATTGTTGGAATGTGTCGGAGAGAGAGAGAGATGCGTCAGCCAATCAAAAATAGATAGTTTGAGAACGCATCAGCGGCCCAAAAAACCAGGCTGGTTGCTATGGTTTCCCTAACCGTAATATTTGTATGGCAGTTCTTGAATTTAGTTGTACAGTAGTTCTTGGTCACTTTAGGAAAGGCTTCAGTGTTTGACCCTCAATACTCTATATGCTGCTTTCTGTATGAACACAGGTGTGTTTGAATAGATAGTAGAGTGGTATGTCAATGAAACATGGGTAACTTGTCACTATTGATCCCTAAAGAGTCACTTATATTCTGGCAACAGTGACATGTCACTGACATATCAGACAATTTGACCATTTTACGAGACAAACCAGTGATAGACAGGGTGTTCCGGAGAACTGCCACTGATGGACCGTGGTCTAGGACAACCTCTTACCCACCTAGGCACCTTGCTTACGTCTTAGCTCTTTGTGTGTTTGACTAAAAACAATTTTCCAGTAAAGCACTTAGTACTAACATCCTTCTCTGTCATCTTGTGTTTTGCACTCAAACTGTGTGTCGTCCCAAATGACACCCTTGTTCCCTTTGTAGTGTGTTACTTATGACCAGAGGAGGGCTCTGGTCCAAAGTAGTGCACGAAATAGGGAATAAGGTGCCATTTGGGATGTAACTTAGTTGTTGGAGGGCATAGCTTAGTTGATGGAGGGCATAGCTTAGTTGATGGAGGGCATAGCTTAGTTGATGGAGGGCATAGCTTAGTTGATGGAGGGCATAGCTTAGTTGATGGAGGGCATAGCTTAGTTGTTGGAGGGCATAGCTTAGTTGATGGAGGGCATAGCTTAGTTGATGGAGGGCATAGCTTAGTTGATGGAGGGCATAGCTTAGTTGATGGAGGGCATAGCTTAGTTGATGGAGGGCATAGCTTAGTTGATGGAGGGCATAGCTTAGTTGATGGAGGGCATAGCTTAGTTGATGGAGGGCATAGCTTAGTTGATGGAGGGCATAGCTTAGTTGATGGAGGGCATAGCTTAGTTGATGGAGGGCATAGCTTAGTTGATGGAGGGCATAGCTTAGTTGATGGAGGGCATAGCTTAGTTGATGGAGGGCATGTCCTCTGGGACTTTCAGTGCCAAACTTTTTTTTCAGGTTTGGAAAACAGTCCTCGTTTTAACAGTTGTCAGTGTTTATTTCAGAAAAAGATGAGGGAGAGAAAAAAAAACCTACTTAAAGCACTTATGTCCACCGTGGATTGAGTGGATTATTAGAGAAACTAAAAAGGTGAACTATTGACCTTTTTTAGTGTTTTCATCCCCACTAGAGATTCCCTAGCATAAATATAGATAGCAGGTTGACCCTTTAAGTCTAACAAACCCTTTCTATACACATGTACTTAGGTAGTTTAATGAGTCCAACATGAATTTGTAATATTTTATGATTTTGTCATCATGTTGTCACCAAAAACATTTTCCTGCTTTGTCATTCATGTTTTGCTTCTGTGCAGATTTTTTTGTTCTTTCTCCCGTGAAACACAAACCAACCCAGGTATCAAAATGAATGTGAATCTCTGTACTAGGTCAGGCGGGGATGACTTAGGTCCTGGAGGGAGGGCATAGTGTCTGCTGGTCCTGGAGGGAGGGAGGGCATAGTGTCTGCTGGTCCTGGAGGGAGGGCATAGTGTCTGCTGGTCCTGGAGGGAGGGCATAGTGTCTGCTGGTCCTGGAGGTAGGGCATAGTGTCTGCTGGTCCTGGAGGGAGGGAGGGCATAGTGTCTGCTGGTCCTGGAGGGAGGGAGGGCATAGTGTCTGCTGGTCCTGGAGGGAGAGAGGGCATAGTGTCTGCTGGTCCTGGAGGGAGGGAGGGCATAGTGTCTGCTGGTCCTGGAGGGAGGGCATAGTGTCTGCTGGTCCTGGAGGTAGGGCATAGTGTCTGCTGGTCCTGGAGGGAGGGAGGGCATAGTGTCTGCTGGTCCTGGAGGGAGGGAGGGCATAGTGTCTGCTGGTCCTGGAGGGAGAGAGGGCATAGTGTCTGCTGGTCCTGGAGGGAGGGAGGGCATAGTGTCTGCTGGTCCTGGAGGGAGGGAGGGCATAGTGTCTGCTGGTCCTGGAGGGAGGGAGGGCATAGTGTCTGCTGGTCCTGGAGGGAGGGCATAGTGTCTTCTGGTCCTGGAGGGAGGGCATAGTGTCTTCTGGTCCTGGAGGGAGGGCATAGTGTCTGCTGGTCCTGGAGGGAGGGCATAGTGTCTGCTGGTCCTGGAGGGAGGGCATAGTGTCTGCTGGTCCTGGAGGGAGGGCATAGTGTCTGCTGGTCCTGGAGGGAGGGAGGGCATAGTGTCTGCTGGTCCTGGAGGTAGGGCATAGTGTCTGCTGGTCCTGGAGGGAGGGAGGGCATAGTGTCTGCTGGTCCTGGAGGGAGGGAGGGCATAGTGTCTGCTGGTCCTGGAGGGAGAGAGGGCATAGTGTCTGCTGGTCCTGGAGGGAGGGAGGGCATAGTGTCTGCTGGTCCTGGAGGGAGGGCATAGTGTCTGCTGGTCCTGGAGGTAGGGCATAGTGTCTGCTGGTCCTGGAGGGAGGGAGGGCATAGTGTCTGCTGGTCCTGGAGGGAGGGAGGGCATAGTGTCTGCTGGTCCTGGAGGGAGAGAGGGCATAGTGTCTGCTGGTCCTGGAGGGAGGGAGGGCATAGTGTCTGCTGGTCCTGGAGGGAGGGAGGGCATAGTGTCTGCTGGTCCTGGAGGGAGGGAGGGCATAGTGTCTGCTGGTCCTGGAGGGAGGGCATAGTGTCTTCTGGTCCTGGAGGGAGGGCATAGTGTCTTCTGGTCCTGGAGGGAGGGCATAGTGTCTGCTGGTCCTGGAGGGAGGGCATAGTGTCTGCTGGTCCTGGAGGGAGGGCATAGTGTCTGCTGGTCCTGGAGGGAGGGCATAGTGTCTGCTGGTCCTGGAGGGAGGGAGGGCATAGTGTCTGCTGGTCCTGGAGGGAGGGCATAGTGTCTTCTGGTTACTTGTCCTAACTCCTGGCACGTATTTAATCCATTACTTTTACTAGTTGCTCTGAGAGGGCAACATACCTGGTTAAATTCAGTCACTGGTTTAAAGGAAGACCAGGAGGCATTCTAAAAATGTATGGTGATGCCGCACATTGAAGGGGAATTTGAGAGAATTGTTAACCCGAAACCTGAAGCGATTTTGAATAGTTGGGGTGTGTTCCAACTTCTCACCGAACTGGCATTAAAAATACAATGCTAGTTATTTGTTTGCCGTCATTGGTCTATTTACGCGTTGGAAAAATGACTATTTTATTATTTTCATACACTATGCCAACATCTAATAAAAAGCTATACATTAGTGATTCTTAAGAACAACTATACCATACTCAGGTTGTTGTCATTGGTTAAAAATGTATGTGGTCATCTATGTTGATGGAACCATTTTAAAACCAAAAACATTCAGTTTTGATTCCCAACATTGTGTGTTTTTTGTGACATTCATTAATTAACAGTCAGGTTAAATAAAAGCTCACCTGGCCATTCAGGTAAGTTAGTTTCATACTGGACATGCCAAAGTCATTTGATGTTCTCACTACTTGGTTAGCCGTTGTTAGCTTCCCAATCTATCCTAAAGGAAAATATTTTATTTTCTTTCAATGGTGGTACAAACATAGTTGAGCAAAACCAGCAAACTAGTTCTCCCGATCTAAACAGCTTCTGGATTACTTTCACATTCAGTGTGGCTACAAGTTGTTCTCTGCTGTTGCCTTTCATATAACAAGTATGAAACCACAAACTACTCACCTCTCCTTATCCAAAAAATGTATTGGTCTCTGTGAAATTGTATCATACAGTACATTTTTTGACAAGGACATCTGAAAATATGCAATACAAATTACAAATACATGACTTACTTGTTGCTCTAAACAAGAGAATATGGACGTGTACTATGTAATTTCTTTTTTTTTCCTTTTACAATATAAGCTATTTTAGACAGAAAATGTTCACTTTAGTGAACTATTCTCTGTATTTCTCTGCAGGACAGATTTTCAGGAAACCTTTCAATAGTGTCAATATATACCATTTATTTAGACAACACAGTTCCAGTATATTACATTTTTCTATCAGGTGGCCAAAGCAAAGTTCAGCATATTTTCCTGTTGTTTTAGTGGCGTACAGGGCTTTTCTGTTTCATAACACATTTTATATATATTTTCTTTTTTTTGTATTGCTTTGGTCAAATGTTGTGTACTAATATTATGAAGATAGTAGTCAGTCAAAAAGTTCACAAATCAACCAGTTTGAACCTAACAATTTCCTCTGCCCCAAAATATTGTTTAGAATTTCTATTTTGTATAAAACAAATGCAGCCGTGAACTTCTGAAGCGTATTATCAAGGGCAGAACGATGATTATTCACTGGTATATGCTGTTCTCCGAAGCTTCTTTGTTTTGCTTGTACACAATTATGTACATATAATCCAAAGTAAAGCAAAAACTATTTGTTGTATTTCTCCCACAAATAATAATAGTTTTCTATATCCTGTGTATTATTGCTAATCTGTAGTAGGTCATGTCGATGTTTTTCCTTCCACTAAATGTTGGAACTACGTCGTTGTTTTTGTGTGGTATCTTTTTAAAAACGAGAAATGATATACAGATTGATCATGATGTTTACCTTCTTGTACTTTTAATGACCACGTGATAATTCAGCAATGGTTCATTCAATAAAAGGGGCTTTTCCATTCTGACGCTTATTGATTTGATTTGTAACCTTTTGTATGGCTAAGGACTTGATTAAGTTATTTCCTTGGCTAGCTGCCAGGGGACCTATTCTAGGTGATGGACATTTTATTGTATTTGACACCAACCTCAGTCTAATAATCAGTCTAATATTGCTACGGTTAGTCTCTTGGTATCAGCATCTCTATGATGACAATACCTGGTGCCCCAAAGCCAGTTATAAAAGTGATTTTTCTTTCTTATTGAGGCCCTTTAGCCTGATCCCAGATGTGTTTGTACTGTATGGCCGACTCCTATGGTTGTTGGCATACCAAAAATGTTATGGCAAGATGCCACAAACAGATGTTGGACCGGGCTCCAAGGCAGTAGCTCCTATGCCAGATTCCAGATGTTGGACCAGGCTCCAAGGCTGTAGCTCCTATGCCAGATTCCATATGTTGAACCAGGCTCCAAGGCTGTAGCTCCTATGCCAGATTCCAGATATTAGACCAGGCTCCAAGGCAGTAGCTCCTATGTCAGATTCCATATGTTGAACCAGGCTCCAAGGCTGTAGCTCCTATGCCAGATTCCAGATGTTGGACCAGGCTCCAAGGCTGTAGCTCCTATGCCAGATTCCATATGTTGAACCAGGCTCCAAGGCTGTAGCTCCTATGCCAGATTCCAGATATTAGACCAGGCTCCAAGGCAGTAGCTCCTATGTCAGATTCCATATGTTGAACCAGGCTCCAAGGCTGTAGCTCCTATGCCAGATTCCAGATATTGGACCGGGCTCCAAGGCTGTAGCACCTATGCCAGATTCCAGATATTGGACCAGGCTCCAAGGCTGTAGCTCCTATGCCAGATTCCAGTTATTGGACCGGGCTCTGACATTCAGAAGTAATCTGCTCTACAATAATAAAACTGACCCTATACTGCATGAATGGCGAACATCATCTGAAGATTCACCCGGATGGGACGGTGGGAGGCAAGAGGGACGAGAATGACATTCACAGCAAGACCAGAAATAGTAGAATATTTCAGTGGATTTTGTGTTCTCAAATGAAAACAGAATACTATGTCAAGAATACAAAACTCTTGTCATTAATTTGGTTATTTTGTTTATTCAATTGTTCAGCCAATCAAGAAGTTTAATATTTATCTTCAAAATTTGCTTTATATTCAACAGTAATACATTATGTTGATGCATGCGTTAATGTTCACAATCGACTTAACATAATTGACATTAAGGCTCATATTGTTTAACTTCATTAAAGATAAATCCTCAGTCTCCCACACTAATAATGACCCATAATTATGTTATGGCTCAATAATAAGAGCAATGTGGGTGTGAATTACATGATAGGAATATGTGGGATCTATTTACACTACAACAACACAGCTGGTTATGTGCTTAGGAAGTAGTGTTGCATATCTACAGACAATGTTACTAGTAAATATGCTACTGTTGTTAAAAGCTCCCATTTGCAAAACATCTACCATTCATACTGAGGCTATATAGATGAGCCTTTTCTTTGAATGTTGCATAATGCCATGATAACCAAACAAAAGGTAGCTAACCCCCAAGGTTTCAAATTGTAACTAACTTCCACATGCTGTCTACATCACTGTTTATTTTAGTCTGTCCTCTACTTCTCTCAGGTTTGCCATTCCAGTTTGTGTCTTTGTTATCATGTGGAAGTTTATTTGTAAGGATGGTTGGAATGCTTCTGTTGAACTTATTTTGTTAGTTGTGCGTGAGTGTGGGGGGGTGTTGGTATGACCATGTCCTCGGTATGACCATGTCCTCGTGGTGTCGGTATGACCATGTCCTCGTTGTGTCGGTATGACCATGGTGTCGGTATGACCATGTCCACGTGGTGTCGGTATGACCATGTCCTCGTGGAGTCGGTATGACCATGTCCTCGTGGAGTCGGTATGACCATGTCCTCGTGGTGTCGGTATGACCATGTCCTCGGGAATGACCATGTCCTCGTGGTGACCCCTTCACCCTCCCCAACTATCTCCCCGAGACACAAAGGTCACAGAAACAGGGCTGTTTTAACATTGATGTCAACACATTAATTTAGGATCGTGACAGGAGACATTTACAATTATTATCATCATCATTCAAATAATTATTTTGGATCACTCAAACATTTTAATACTATCTTACCAATCTGTTTTGGACCAATCTGTTTTGGACCTTGACCAACCCCAGTACCTTACCAATCAGTTTTGGACTACCTAGAGCCCTTGACCAACCCCAGTACCTTACCAATCAGTTTTGGACTACCTAGAGCCCTTGACCAACCCCAGTACCTTACCAATCAGTTTTGGACTACCTAGAGCCCTTGACCAACCCCAGAACCTTACCAATCAGTTTTGGACTACCTAGAGCCCTTGACCAACCCCAGAACCTTACCAATCAGTTTTGGACTACCTAGAGCCCTTGACCAACCCCAGAACCTTACCAATCAGTTTTGGACTACCTAGAGCCCTTGACCAACCCCAGAACCTTACCAATCTGTTTTGGACTACCTAGAGCCCTTGACCAACCCCAGAACCTTACCAATCTGTTTTGGACTACCTAGAGCCCTTGACCAACCCCAGAACCTTACCAATCAGTTTTGGACTACCTAGAGCCCTTGACCAACCCCAGAACCTTACCAATCAGTTTTGGACTACCTAGAGCCCTTGACCAACCCCAGAACCTTACCAATCAGTTTTGGACTACCTAGAGCCCTTGACCAACCCCAGAACCTTACCAATCTGTTTTGGACTACCTAGAGCCCTTGACCAACCCCAGAACCTTACCAATCAGTCTTAGACTACCTAGAGCCCTTGACCAACCCCAGAAACTTACCAATCAGTTTTGGACTACCTAGAGCCCTTGACCAACCCCAGAACCTTACCAATCAGTTTTACTACATCGTCTTTGACCAACCCCACGGAATCTAATCAACGATCAGCATATGTTTGTGATGACTGTGTTTCTGTCTCTCCCATGTAGTCGATAGTAACTGATCCGTGTTATTTCCTGGAGAAGATGGAGGTGAACCACTACAACACCTACCAGGAGTGGAGTTGGTACGTTGGGACTGAAGAAGAAAGGGAAAGCCAAACTAGACTCCAGAACCCACATAGGGCAGAAGGCCATCTTCTTGTCACGACGACTATAGGGCACAGGGGAGTGAAGGTTGTAAGTCCAGGGGTGTGTCAAATGTAGTGCACTATATTGGGCATAGGTTTCCATTTTAGACACATCGATTCCAAAGGGCTCATTGGGAAATTGCAGACAGGCTCAACAAACAGTATTAGCATGAAGCTTGAGTTTCAGGTTATGACAGCAGTTTACCAATGTCTCCACTGACCTGTTATCGATGCTATAAACTGTTGTATGGTGGACAGCTGCCTGGTAGAATCATGCTAAAACTTGACCAAATGAAGCATTCCACTCCACACTACAACGAGACTCTAAGCCGCTAGCTATACGTCTAGAATGTGTACCTCTACTGATGTGACTATAGACATCTAGAATGTGTACCTCTACTGATGTGACTATAGACATCTAGAATGTGTACCTCTACTGATGTGACTATAGACATCTAGAATGTGTACCTCTACTGATGTGACTATAGACATCTAGAATGTATACCTCTACTGATGTGATGTGACTATAGACATCTAGAATGTATACCTCTACTGATGTGATGTGACTATAGACATCTAGAATGTGTACCTCTACTGATGTGACTATAGACATCTAGAATGTGTACCTCTACTGATGTGACTATAGACATCTAGAATGTATACCTCTACTGATGTGATGTGACTATAGACATCTAGAATGTATACCTCTA